>NW_016813642.1:570009-601485 GCF_001698545.2 Rhinopithecus bieti
TAGATGTCTAGTATAATTTTCAATTTTTAAGAAAATACATTTTATTCCCTCAAAAGGTCAAAGAATTCCTGAGATACATTAGTGTTCAGAGAATTTGACAGATTTTTCTAAATGACATAAAAAATAATTGCAAAAAATTAAAAAATACAATTTAAGCTTTTCTTATTGGTTAGAGATTTGGAAACCGAAGTTGGTTCACTCTGATAATACAATTTGTGCTGAACAAAATGTTCTGCTGTTGTTGGGTTGCCATGAAGTGTTTTGAGAGTCATTGTCAAATATTCCTTAAAAAACAATTGAAAAGAGAAAATTACTGGAGGGTACTTGTCATGACAAAGGCAGACTAAATTTTATGTAATATTGAAAAGTATAATAGTAATATGAAGTTAAATGCATTGTGGGAAATTCATATTGTTCAAATGGTATAATCAGGTCATTTTACAGTACTATCTCTTACATATAATTATGATCAACTATCATTTTACTCCAAATGTTTTGTTATTGTGCAAAGAAGGCAATTTTGAGATTTCTAGATATTTGTGGTATTTAAAATTATCATTATTTTTATTTATTTGCTCTTCCGGCAGATACCAAGAGATGGTTGAAAATTTCTGGTGTGAAGTAAATATAGAAGACAATGAGCTGGTTAAAATACTTTGTAAATTTATATGCAAATAAGTGGAGAAACCTACTAATGCTATTCAATTATTTGTGAAATATACAATGAGGATTTTTTTTAACTGCTGAACATCCAATAAAGTGATAATTGTCTTATTATGCAGAAAGATATTAGTATAAGCACACAAAAAGATTAATATTCTTTTTAGCAGTTGATTTTAAAACTGAGTTGATGTACAAAGAAACGCTACAATCTACAAGTTAAGATTTGTTGTGCCATATAATGGAATCTGACAAGGCTGAAAAGATTTCAGTCCTAATGAGTGCTGTATGAATGCTAACAGGAATACCATAGGGAATGACTGTGCTTGCCAGAATTGGATTTGGAAGCAGCAGGAGTAATACATCCTGGCAACCAGGGGCGGCTTGTTCTTTTAGAGTCTGAGACTTAAACACCAATGACAATATAAACGAAGACACTCAACAACATCATACTTTTAGAATCAATACATTTTGCCATTTGGCCTTTCAGGGCAACTGGTTCTTTTACTCTGTCCCTGAGAACACAGTGTTCTTTAACACTTCCTTCTTGAACCTCAGCCCTCTGGCTTCCTTCCCCTCCAATCTAATCATCTTATTGTGAGGTCCACCACCCTGGTCCCCCTCTATGCATATTCTCATTCCTCATTTAACCCTGCTGACCACTACTTCCTTCCGGGTTGCTTAGACACCACATTTTCCCCTTCCCTTCTTTGTTTCTCTGGGCATTCAGTCCGGGTTTCCTCAGCTGAGTCTTTTCAGTTTTACTACAAACCTCCCGAGTTTCTCTCTAACCGCACCTGATTCCACTGACTTCCTCAGGCAACCTCTACCCAATGGCATTTCTTAGGTTCCCATCTTCACATTCCAGTATTCACCATTAACGACCATTCATTGAGTGCTTAATAAGTGCCAGGCAGTTTTACAAAGAGCTTTACACAAATAATCCCATTTATAGCCTCACAAGAACCCAATGAGATAGGTATGATCGATGCCATTTTTTTTTTTTTTTAATTTTTGGGGGAATGAGAAAACCAAGTCTCAGAAAGGTTGAGTATCTTACCCAATTTCTCATGGTTAATAACTGTTTGGATTTGAATTTAATTCAGCCTGAGTCTTAAACATTATAGAATATAGGCCCCCAATTTGTTAAGCATTCATATGACAAGACTTACTCTGACCTTATGGCATGACTGCCTATTTCTGCTTCATTCGTACACTTAGTTTCCATTTTAAACTACCCATCTGGTAACTGGGTTCTTTTGTATCTGAATTGCTGCATTGTAATCCAATTACTTCTATTCCTGTTGGCCTGGCAATGAGAGACCAGGGAAAATCAGGCAGGATAAGGACACAAAAAGTCTAGTCTTTCTTTGTACCTTCCAGGCATTTGATGTGCAGAGTCCTACCCCATAATGAAAGTCCAGGGTCTGGAGACCCAGTTATAAACTGATAGATAGCAGCTTGCAAAACAACCCAGTAAAGTGGACAGACGACCTACCTGCTGTAAGACTGACTGGTCAAGCTGGGGAGAGGTTGATGCTGGACTCTTAAAAGGAACCAGTCCAATCTCAGCCAAAGTGTCACCACTGAGCTCTGACAGATATGGTGCCATGGATTGTGTCACAACACCCTCTTTCTGACCTTCCAGAGCTTTCTCATGATCTAGTCTGATTGTGTCTCATGAGTCAGCTTTCTCCTTTGGTGTGCTGCCTTGGCCTTAGTCACCCTACTGGCTAGTTCCCTCTGTCTGGCTTCCTCTTGACCCATCACTCTGGGTTAGCTGCATCCTTGACTTTGCTTTTCCAGCTCTGCCCCTGACTGTCTACCCTCACAAGTACCATCAGTTAATTTGCTTGCACTTGTGAACATCCACATCACTGGACCTTGTGCTTGCCTTGTCCCTCCCTGCATCTTCCTTACCCGTGGACAACTGCTTTAACCCTCAGCCTCCCTCAGACTATTCTCCACTCTGAGGTCCTAGAAAAACACAGGCCTTCTTCACTAGCCCTTGAAATTGGTGTATTTGCAAAGATCTTACCTTTTGCTCTTGACCTTTGCATAAATCTCCTTAGGGACTCATCACTTCTCATGCTTTTCTCATTACTTTCTCATCACTTTCAAATATGTCCTGTCTTGAGTGTCTCTCTTGCTCTGAGTCTTGCCACTTTACTCAAAAGGGATTCCTGGGCACAGTTCTCTCTCACTACAGCTTCTGACTAAAGGGCAAAAAAATCACAATATCAGTTCTAAATTCTCAATTGTACTCATTATTTTCTTTCTTTAAAATCAACTTTATTGAGGGATAATGTAGATACGATAAAATGCAGTCCCATTGAATATGTAGTTTGATGAGCACTGACAAATGTAGATAGACACCTGTAACAGTCACTGCAGCCATAGTACGAAATGTGTCCATCACCCCAGGAATTCCCTTATGCAGTTTTGCAGTCAGTCCAACATCTGCCCTGCCTCCACAGTTTATTAATCTACCCTCTTGATCTAATTTCAATCAGTATTTGTTAGTTTTTCCTGTCTAGAATTTTTTTATAATAACGATAATATACAGTGTACTCATTCTCATTAGTGCTTGGCTCCTCTTTCTAGCATAGATTCATCCATGTTGTGTGCGTCAGTAGATTGCTCCTTTTTGTTGCAAATAGCATTCCATTGTAAAGATCTATACAATTTGTTTTTGCACTCATCTGTTGATGGATATTTGAGTTATTTCCAGTTTTGGCTATTCTGATTCTCTTTCTAACATTTAACTTTTTATTAAAATGAACTTTTAAAGGGTTTTGAGATAATTGTAGATTCACATGGAATTGAAAGGAATAATATAGAGAGATTCTATGTACCTTTTACACAGTTTCCCCTAAAGTTAACATCTTGCTAAACTATAATAAAATATCACAAACAGGATACTGACATTGATAAAGTCAAGATACATTTCTCTCACCCCAAGAATCCCTCATACTGTCACTGTATCATTATATCTACTTTCCACCTTCTCCCCCTCTTTTAATACCTAGAAACCACTAATCTGTTCTCCATATCTATAACTTTCTCATCTCAAGAATATTATATGAATAGAATATAGGTTGAGCATCCCAAATCTGAAAATACAAACTTTGAAATTCTCCCAAATCTGAACTTTTTGAGCACAAACATGATGTTCAAAAAAAGATCTCATTAGAACATTTCAGATTCCAAATTTTTGGATTTGGGATGCTCAACTGGTAAGTATAATGCAACTATTCCAAAATGTGAAAAAATGTGAAATTTGAAACACTTCAGTTGCCAAACATTTCAGATAAAGAATACACAATTTGTAATACAGTATGCATTCTTCTGAGATTTTTTTTCCCCATTCAGATTAATTCTCTGGAGATTCATTCAGGTCATTGGCTAGTATCAATAGTTCATTTATTTTAAGTGAAGTGGCTTATGCTTGTAATCCCAGCAATTTGGGAGACTGAGGCAGATGGATTACTTGAGTTCAGGGGTTTGAGACAGCCAGGGCAACATAGTGAGACCTCATCTCTAAAAAGTAAATTCAAAAAATCTATTAAAAATTATGTATTAAAAATAAGTAAAATAGTTTCTTTTTATTGTTGAATAGAATCCCATGATACAGTTGTACCACACTTTATTTAACCAATCACTCACTGAAAGATACCTGTGTTATTTCCAGTTTTTGGCTATTACAAATAAAGCTTATAGAAACATTTTCGTACAGGTGTTTGTGTGAATATGGGTTTTCATTTCTCTGGAATAAATGTCTAGAGACAATTTATAGGTGATAAGGTGACTTCACATTTAGTTAAAAAAAAACTCTTTCAGAGTGGCTGTACCATTTTACATGTCCATGATCAATGCATGAGTGATCTAGTTTCACCACATCCTCGCTAGTATTTGGTGGTGTCACTATTTTTTATTGTAGTCATTTTGATAGATGTGTAGTGCTATCTCACTGTGGTTTTAATTTGTAGGTAATGATAAATCATATTTATTGTGTTCATTTGCCATCTGTATATCACTATGTCTTTTTCTCACTTTCTACTTGAGTTATGTTCCTACTGATTTTTAAGAGTTTTGGAAATATTCTGGATACCATTCCTTTGTCAGATAAGAGGTTTCTCCCAAGCTGTGGTGTGTCTTTTATCCTCTTAAATAAGATCTTTCATGGAGAAAACCTTTTAAGATTGGTGACATTCAATTTCTCATTTTTTTTTTTCCTTTTTTTGTATCATGCTTTTGGTGTCACCTAGAACTGTATCCTAGCCCTAGGCTCTGCAGATCTGAGATATTTCCAGAGTTTTATAGTTGTGTATTTTACATTTAAGCCCATGCTCCATTTTCAGTTATTTTTTCTATAAGTTATAAAATTTTAGATTAATGGTTTAGAGGTTTATTTTTGTTTTGTTTTGTTTTGTGTTTTTGGCAATAGATGTCCAGTTGCTTCAGCACCATTTATTATAAAAGGCTATCTTTCTCCCATTTAATTGCTTTTGTCTCTTTGTCAAAAATCAGTTGGGCATTTTTGTGTGGGTCTATTTCAGAGTTCTCTACATGCTCTATTTATTTGTTGATCCCTCTTTCAATACTACGCAGTCTTACTTACTATAGCTGTATTGCTGTGTAGTCTTGATTCTTCTCACTTTATCTTTCTTTCTCAAAATTGTTGAGCTATTCCAGTTCTTTTGCCGTTCTATATAAATTTTTAAATAATCATGTTTATAGCTATAAAAAAGCTTTCCTGGAATTTTGATAGATTATATTAAACATGCGTATCAATTTGAAGGGTATTGACATCTTTACTTGAGTCTTCCAATCCATTAACATAGTATGTCTCCATTTAGTTAGCACTTTGATTTTCTTTCATCAGTTTTGTGTAGTTTAAACCGTACATGTTTTGATAAACTTACAACTAAGTATTTCATTTTCAAGCTAATGTAAACTGTATCATATTTTAAATTTCAGCACATCCATTTGTTCATTGTTAATATATAGAAATGCAGTTGATATTTGTATGTTTATCTTGTATCCTGTGACCTTGCTGAACTCAATAATAGTTCCCAGACTTTTATTTTGAAGATTCCTTGGGATTTTCTACATGAGCAATCATGTAATCTACAAATAGAGAGACAATTTGTCACTTCCTTTCTAATATTTATGTCTTTTATTTGCTTTTCTTATTTTTATGCTGGCCAGAACTTTCAGAATTATGTTGAATAAGAGTGGCAAGAGAGGATGTTTTTGCTTTGATCCCAGTCTTAAAAGAAAATCATTTAGTCTTTCACCAATAAGTATAATTTAAGTTGTAAGTTTTAATAGACGCTCTGTTTCAAGTTGAGAAAGTTACCCTTTGTTCTTATTTTTTCTAAGTGTTTTTATCATGAATGCATATTGTATTTTCTCAAATGGTTTTACTGAATCAATAGTATGATCATGTGATTTTCTTTTTTTAGACTGTTAATATCATCATTACATAAGTGGATTTTTGAACATTGAATCAGCCTGAGTCCCAGTAACAAATCCCATGTGGCCATGGTAACTCTTTTTATATATAGCTGAATTTTATTTGCTAATATTTTGTTAAGAGGTTTTGTGTTACAGATATTTTATATAGTTTACTTTTTTCTTCATTTTATACTCTTTGTCTAGTTTTGGTATCAGAGTAATACTAGTTTTATATAATGAATTGGGAGTTGTTCTCTCCTCTTCTGTTTTTTGGAATAAGTTATGTAGTCTTGATGTGATTTTTTCTTTAAATATTTGGTTGATTTCTTCAGTGAAACCTACTAGATTTGGAGATTTACTTTTAAGGGATTTTTAAGTTACAAAATCACTTTTCTTAATAATTACAGGTTTATTCAAATTATTTCATATTGGATGAGTTGTATTAAGTTTATGTTTTCAGAGGAATTCATTTATAAAATTTTATTTCATAAGGAATTTCACCTCTTATGTACATAACTTATCAAATGTTTGTGTGTAAAGTTGTTTGTTGTATTCCTATATTGTCTATTTGATGTCAGGAGGGTCTATACTATATCACTTGCTTCGTTCTTGATATTGTCATTGTCTTCAATTTTTCTTTTTCAGTCTTAACACAAGTTTCTCAATTTTAGTGGTTTTTTAAAAGAGCTAGCTCTTTGTTTCACTGATCTTTTCTGTTGATTATGTGTTTTCATTTTACTGATTGCTGCTTATATCTTTATTATTCTTTTGATTGTTTTGGATTTATTTTGTTGTTTTTCTGAATTCTCGAGTGAGAGCTTAAATTGTTGATTTGAGTCTTTTCCTCTTTTCTAATTAAGAATTTAGTTTTATAAATTCCCTTCTCAGCACTGGTTTAGCACTGCTTTTGCCACTGAAAGTACGATTCTGGGTTAGTGGTTTTATTTTCTTTCAGCACTTGAAAACATTGTGTCACTTCCCTCTGGCCTCTATGGTTTTTAATGACAAATAGACCATCTTTCAAATTGCTTTCCCCTATAGTTTAGGTGGTGTTTCTCTTTTGCTGCTTTCCATATTTTTTATCTTTAGTTTTCAAAAGATGACTATAATAAGTTTTGGTGTAGATCTCCTTCTGCTTCTTCTTTTTGATGTTCTCTTGGGTTTCTGAATCTACAGATTTATGTCTTTTGCCAAATTTGTGAAGTTTTTGGCCACTATTTCTTCAAGTATTTTTTTAGCCCTACCCTCTTTCTCTTCTTCTGGAATTCCAACAGCATGCATGTTAGTTCCTTTGTTAGAATCCCACAGGTCCTTGAGGCTTTGTTCATTTCTTTTTCTAACTTGTTGTTTTCATATTGGGTAGTTTCATTGTCCTACTTTCATGTTCACTGATTTTTTCCTTTGTACTGCCACTCTGCTGTTGAGTCCATCTACTGAGAAGTTTGATTTTTTTTTTTTTTTTTTTTTGAGACGCAGTCTTGCTCTATTGCCAGGCTAGAGTGCAGTGGCATGATCTCGGCCTCCTGTAATCTCTGACTTCCTGGTTCAAGCGATTCTCCTGCTTCAGCCTCCCAAGTAGCTGGGATTACAGGCACTTGCCAACACGCCCAGCTAATTTTTGTATTTTTACAAAATTTAGAGACAGGGTTTCAGGGTTTCACCATGTTGGCCAGGATGGTCTCGATCTCCTGACCTAGTGATATGCCACTTCGGCCTCCCAAAGTTCTGAGATTATAGGCGTGAGCCACCACACCCAGCCAAGTTTGACTTTTAAAAAAATTTGGTTATTGTATTTTTCACTTCTAAAATTTCCATTTGTTTCTTCTTTATATATTTTTTTACTGAGATTTTCTACTTCTTTGCTGAAACTGTTTTTTCATGTTTCAAGTGTGTTTGTAATTGTTCATTGAAATATTTTTATGATAGATGCATTAAAATATTTGTCAGATAATTCTAACACCCCTGTTATCTCGATGTTGGCATCAGTTGATTGTCTTTTTTTCACTTAGTTTGAAATCTTCCTGGGTTTTGGTATGATGCATGATTTTCTATTGAATCCTAAACATTTTGGATATTCTGTTTTAAGAATCTGAGTCTTATTTAAACTCTGTTTTAGCCAACTTCCTTTGACATTGCTCTAGCAGAAAAAAAAGAGAGGGTGACACCTCATTACTCCTAGGTGGGAGCCATAGTTTAAGTTATCTACTCAGCCTCTTTGACACCCACTAGGAGGGCTCCTCATTACTGGTGGTAGGGATGAAAGTTCCAGCTCCCTAGCAGGCCTCCACTGATTCCTCAATGGCTGAAATGGATTGGAGTGTCTTGTTACTATTCCCCCTCAGGCCATCTACTGACATCGCAGGAGTGGCCTCTTTCCCACCATGGGGTAGGAGAAGTCAGGACTCTCTGCTAGCTTTCCACTGATGCTGAAGAGAAAGGTGGGGGTGGGAGGTTAGGCTTTTACAGCCCAATGGGCATTCAAATCCAAAGTTTCTACTTGTCCTTTTCTGATACTACCCTGGCAGCAGTCTTAGGCACCTCATTATAGCCCAGTGAGGGTGGAAATCCAGGATCCCCACTTGACCTCTGGGAACAGGGAGTAACATTTCTTTCTGAGTTGTTTGGCTGGAGTAGAGCAGTTATTGAAAAGTTTCCTGTTTGATATGCTGCTCCTTCCCAGTTCCTTTGGTTCAAAAGTAGGTGTTGTTGGGGCTTTTTCTGTCTGTGCCCATTGCCATGTTCAGGTTGCTGGTTTCTTCAGTTCCAAGTCTGAGAGTTATGAGGCAAAAAGAAAACTCAAGGAACTTACCATCATGTCATTCCTTAGCTCTTGAGATCCATAATTGATTTGCTTTCTTCTTTCCATCAGCCAGAATCTTCTTGTGTTCATTTCATATAGTGTTGAGGGTTTTTAGCTGTACTTAGTAGCAGATATGGGGAAAAGTATGTCTAATCCATCTTCCCAGAAGTAGACGTTTATCTTTCATTCTTTTCTGACTAGGACATTTCCATTTTGGAAATGGGCCCCATCATCTCTTCAAACTTAACTTGTCCATTTATGGAAATATAAAGAGACCCATGCCTTGACTCTTACCTGAGCCACACCCTGGGTTATGGAGAGAAGATTGCAAGAATAATATGTTTGGGTACTCTGAGCCCTTTCTCCTACATGCGATCCAGGGAGACAGAAAACCTCCAAAATAGAAATGACTGTGTGGGATCTAAGGGGACGTTCTAAGAGAACTCACAGGGTACCCCATGCCCATCTCATGTCCCAACAATAAAATGCTGTTAGCCTAAGAGGGGCATGGAGTCCACCCAGCAGAAATGAAGGGATTTCTGTGAATAGCGACAGGGGTGACTAAGCAGTACACTGCATAGAGATAGTCCACCTCACATGCTGCCAGCACTGAGAAATGACAATGTGGACCAGCATCCCTCATTTCAACAACCTCACCCTGTTACGGACTCCAGTCACAACTTCAAGGAGAAGGGCAGGGGAACCGAATAAAGTGAAATTAAATTTCTGCTAGTTTAGTAGAAAAGAGGCTCAAAATAATTAAGCTGAGCTATGAAAAATAGAGCGATATTTCTTACACAGGGGCCGGAGAGGCTCATACACTATTTTCATGCTTTTTAAATATTCTCCTGCTCCCCTTTCCAGCACCCTATTTCTTGAAGAATCACTATAATTATTCTTGATTCTCCAGGCAGAACCTCAGTTATCCTTGAATTTTCCTTTCCTTTTCTCCATTGTGTGTAGACACCACTGCTAATTATTCCTTCTTAAAATATTTTGAATGTCATGCTTAGAGCATCAGTGTCTTAGCAGGTCTCCTTGTTCCCCTTGCCAGATCTCCAAACTGTCATTTCCCGATGTAAAACTTTTCATTGCTTTGTATTGCCTGCTGCAATAATGCAAACCTCTCTGTTTATTCCTTTACAGTGTGGTTTTATTCTGCCTCATTACACTTAATTTCTTCCATCCACTAAACCACAGTGAATCTACTTTCTCCCATTCTTCCTCCCAAGTCCATCCTCATTCCACTAGATTTGCTCATTTTTTCCTTCTCTTTCCCACTTCCCCAAAAAGCAAACCTGGAGTTTCTTCCTTTCTTATCCTTGAATATTAAATCCTATTCCACCTTTACATCCAAAGTAGTAACAATTTTCTTCATGAATATACTTCCTTAGTGTACCCTAGTTCAAGCAGGCACTTAATTTGAAACAAAACAGTTCACAAATAGAGAATAGTAGAGAGTAAATTATATCAAGAAGAAGCTATGAATATAGCTTCTCTCTCTCTCTCTCTCTCTCTCTCTCTGACACACACACACACACACACACACACACACACACACACACACACACAACTTCTTTTCATGGCCTTACCAAGTAATTCGTCTCTCCATGTGGTTTTTCCAGCATATGGTTGCAGTGTAGTCAGCTTCTTATGTGGTTGCTCAGAGGTCCAAGAGACAATGTTCCAACCAACAAGGCTATATGACTCTTGTTGTATGTGGCTATGATCTAGTGTCAGAAGTCACAACATATCACTTCTGCCACCTGCTGTTGGCCAAGACAGTCACAAGCCCTCTCAGATTCAACGGGATGGACTGCAGACCCTAACACTTAATGGGGAGAATGACAATGAATTTACAGCCATGTTTTAAAACTACTGCCAAAGCTCTAAATCACTACCTAAAGCCAACCTATCTCCCTATCCCTGACTCCATCTAAGGACAGACAATCTACCTGAATTATAGAAAAATGTATTGCCAAATTTCCTACTAAAATGTCAATTATTTCCACTCTGGGATCTTTCTAAAACTTGCCTTTTTAATTTCCATAACAGTATAACATCTTTGGTACAAATTTGCTTGTAAGCAAACTCTGATCTTTTCTTCTCCACTCAGTTCATTCAGCTCCCCTCCCACTTCTAAACTTATCTTTTGACTCTACATCTTACCCTTTCTTTGTATGCATTCTGGAGACACAATTCTTTCCAAAGAAAACTTCTGTAACCCCAACCTTTCCTTACAAAAATCTGCTGACAACTCCCCAGTAAATATTTCCCTCAGAACTTGAAACAAAGCTATCATTTAACCCAGCAATCCCATTACTGGGTATCTACCCAAAGGAAAATAAATCATTCTACCAAAAATACACCTACACTCATGTCTTCATCACTACACTATTCACAATAAAGATACGGAATCAATGTAGGTGCCCATCAATGGTAGATTGAATAAAGAAAGTGTGATACACATTACACCACGGAATACTACACAGCCATAAAAGAGAATGAAATCATGTCTTTTGCAGCAACATGGATGCAGTTGGAGTCCACAATCCTAAGCAAATTAATGCAGGAACAGAAAACCAAATGCTGCATGTTCTCACGTACAGGCAGGAGCTAAACATTGAGCACACATAGACATAAATATGAGAATAATAGACACTGTGAACTACGTATTTGTCAGTTTTCACACTGCTGATAAAGATATACCTGGGACTGGGTAAATTGTAAAGAAAAAGAGGTTTAAGGACTTAAAGTTCCGCATGGCTGGGGAGGACTCACAATCATGGCAGAAGTCAAGGACGAGCAAGTCATGCCTTACATGGATGACAGCATGCAAGGAGAGAGCTTATGTGGAGAACTCCCATTTTTAAAACCCCCAGATCTCATGAGACATATTCACTATCATAAGAACAGCATGGGAAAGACCCACACCCATGATTCCATTACGTCCCACCAGGTTTCTTACACAACATGTGGGAATTCAAGATGCGATTTGGGTGGGGACACAGCCAAACCATATCATTCTGCCCCTGGCCACTTCCAAATCTCATGTCCTCGCATTTCAAAACTAATCATGCCTTCCCAACAGTCCCTCAAAGTCTTAACCCATTTTGGTATTAACTCAAATGTCCACAGTCCAAAGTCTCGTCCAAGACAAGTCCCTTCTGCCTATGAGCCTGTAAAATCATAAGCAAGTTAGTTACTTCCTAGATACAATGGTGGTATAGGCATTGGGTAAATACAGCCATTCCAAATGGGAGAAATTGGCCAAAACAAAGGGGCTACAGGACCCATACAAGTCTGAAATCCATCGGGGCAGTTAAATCTTAAAGCTCCAAAGCTCTCTCCTTTGACTCCATGTCCCACATCCGGGTCACACTGATGCAAAAGCAAAAGGTGAGTTCTCACAGTTTTGGGCAGCTCCATCCCTGTGGCTTTGCAGGGTACAGCTTCCCTCCTGGCTGCTTTCATGGGCTGGCGTTGAGTGTCTGCAGCTTTTCCAGGTGCACAGTGGAAGCTGTCAGTGGATCTACCATTCTGGGGTCTGGAGGACAGTGACCCTCTTCTCACAGCTCCAATAGGTGGTGCCCCAGTAGGCACTCTGTGTGAGGGATCTGACCCCGTATTTCCCTTCCACACTGCCCTAGCAGAGATTTTCCATGAAGACCTCACCCCTGTAGCAACCTTCTGCCTGGACATCCAGGTGTTTCCAGACATCTTCTGAAATCTAGGAAGAGGTTCCCAAACCCCAGTTGTTGACTTCTGTGCACTCACATGCTCAACACCACATGGAAGCTGCCAAGGCTTGGGGCTTGCACCCTCTGAAGCCATGGCCCAAGCTCTACACTGGGCCCTTTAGCCATGGCTGGAGTGGTTGGGACACAGGGTACCAAGTCCCTAGGCTGCACAGGGCAGAGAGACCCTAGACCCGGCCCACAAAACCACTTTTTCCTCCTAGGCCTCTGAGCCTGTGATGGGAGGGGCTGCTGTGAAGAACTCTGACATGCCCTGGAGACATTTTCCCCATTGTCTTGGGGATTAACATTTGGCTAATTGTTATTTATACAAATTGCTGCAGCTGGCTTGAATTTCTCCTCAGAAAATGGGATTTTCTTTTCTATTGCATTGTGAGGCTACAAATTCTCCAAACTTCTATGCCCTGCTTCCCTTATAAAACTGAATGCCTTTAACAGCCCAAATCGCCTCTTGAATGCTTTGCTGCTTAGAAATTTCTTCTGCCAGATAGCCTAAATCATCTCTCTCAAGTTCAAAATTCCACAGATCTCTAGGGCTGGGGTAAAATGCCACCAGTCTCTTTGCTAAAACTTAACAAGAGTCACTTTTGCTCCAGTTCCCAACAAGTTCCTCATCTCCCTCTGAGACCCCCCTCAGCCTGGATTTCATTGTCCATATCATTATCAACATTTTGATCAAAGCCATTCAACAAGTCTCTAGGGAGTTCCAAACTTTCTCACATTTTCCTGTCTTCTTCTGAGTCCTCCAAACTGTTCCAACCTCTGCCTGTTACCCAGTTCCAAAGTTGCTTCCACATTTTTGGGTATCTTTTCATACCCAAAAATTTCGGGTATGAATTCTCATACCCGAGAATTGCTTTTCAGCAATGTCTCACTCTACTGGTACCAATTTACTGTATTAGTCTGTTTTCACACTGCTGATAAAGATGTACCAGAGACTGGGCAATTTACAAAAAAAAAGAGGTCTATTGGACTTACAGTACCATGTGGCTGGGGAGATCTCGCAATCATGGCAGAAGGTGAGAGGCATAGCTCACATGGTGGTAGACAAGAGAGCTTGTACAGGAGAACTACCATGTTTAAGACCATCAGATCTTGTGAGACTTATTCAATATCATGAGAACAACATAGGAAACACTCACTCCTTTCACCAGGTCTCTCCCACAATGTGTGGGAATTCAAGATGAGATCTGGGTGGGGACACAGCCAAACCATATCAGACTACTAGACGGGAGAGGAAGGGAGGGGGGCATGGGTTGAAAAACTACCTATTGGGTACCACGCTTACTACCTAGGTGAAGGGATCCGTACCCCAAACCTCAGCATCACACAATATTCCCATGTAACAAATCTGCACATGTATGCTCTGTATCTAAAAGTCAAAATTAAAATATATTCCCCTCCCTCCTTCTTTCAATAGACACCATGTTTGCTATTTTGCTATTCTTGCACAGTAGAAAAGGAACAGGCATTCTTCCAACTCCCCACTGTTTCTTGACATTATTCTTCTACTGCTATGTAAATCTTTTTTTTTTTTTTTACACTAATGCCAACTAGTTCTTGCTAGCTTCCCCCTTACTCAGTGCTCTCATTCACCAAACTTCAAAATAATTTCCTCTACAAAACCAGTCTTCCTGCCACTCCGTGATCCAAACAATGTCTCAGTCTCACAATTACAGCTCTCCTCTACTCTAATGGCCTTTGCCACCAATCAACTTCAATACCCACAGCTACCCCTTTCCTAGACTACCCCTTCTCCTTTGTCCTTTTGACATCATCATATACACCAATTTTCAAGTGGAGTTTTTTTGCTTTCTTTGAGTAATTCCTCTTTATCCCTTTTTCTATTTCTAATCTCTCTGCCTCTAGCGACTAACCTATAATCCTCCTTCTCTTACTAAAACACTTCTTCAGTGATCAGTAACAATTAATATTTTTATTAAATGTGCCCTCCAAAACATCAGTGCTTTCTAATGTATAAATCCAGCAGACTCTTTTTTGTCCTTTTTGTAACAGGTGACACCGAATTACCTCTTCTCTAAATTCTCTTCTGAGACTGATTGCCTCAGGAGGGCCATCCTGGATCATCTATGACAATCCCATCCTGTCTGTCCATCACATCCCTGTTGTTGGTGTTGCTTATAGCTCATTGCTCCCTCCTCCCTCGCTGCCCCTTTTTTCTTCTCTGTCTACATAGACTCCCCAGATAATTGCTTCTATTTCCTTGGTTAACAGCTATTGTTTGCCCACGGATGATTTTCAAACTTTAATCTCTTGCTACTACTCTGCCCTGAACGCTGGAATGTCATTTACAATGACTTATTGCACTTTTCCAGTTGGGTATCTTTTAAGTACCTCTATCCTAGCACACACTGCAGCCCTCTCTACCACCATACTCCTTCCATACTCTCAGATGGGAGATATTATTAAAACATAATTTGCATGCAAAGAAAAATGGTGGTGACTAGTTCTAAAAGAAAGTAAACAAATGTGAAAATTTTAATCCATGTGCTGCTAAACTGTTCCGGGCAGGCAGAGTGTAGGGTAGATGGTTATTATCAAGTTCAGGATGGATGCTTATTATCAAGGCTAGTATCTCCAGGGATAGGCAATTCTTTCAGCTGCTCTATCTTACTGGAATTGGTCTTCAAGAATATCATCTTTTTATTCTAATTGTAAGTTCTGCAGGCAACTTTCTGATCCATAATTATATCCTCCTTGAACAAACAGATGTCTTATTGGGACTGAGATATAGTCATTGTATACTCATAAATTGGCAATCTAGTTGGGAAATGATTCTCTTGTCAGTTTGCTTGGTGTGAGTCAGTCCTCTGGAGTTGGTGAACTCTAGGTGAACTGCTAAGATCAAGTTTCTGAATCTGCAAAAGTGAAGATCAGACTCTGGACTGCAGCAACTGAAAATAAACCATGAACTACAGAGGTAACGCCCAGATGAAGAGGTCAGAAGACCTTCTTGTAATATATTTTTAATTATACATACTTTGTCTTCTGTGTCTTTGTCCCATAGAGTGCATATCACAGTGCAAAGCATCAAAAAGTTGAATGCTTGCCTGCTATTCGGACCTCAGACATTCAAAGGAGTATCCAAAAGAACAATAATAAATATACTCAATCTCTCAATCCCACAAAGCCTCCATGGTGTGGAAGAAGACATCAAATTACAGAAAAACAATAAGAACAACAATAAAATAGCTAATGGAGTGGCAAAATCCTTAGCAGCCCCAAGAATGGCATACTTTGTATGCTTTGCCTATTCTTCCATTATTCTATGAACTGCATCTAATAATGCCCATTTTATAGTTAAGGAACACACAACAAACAGGGTTTAAATAACTTGTTCAGGTACGCAAGTAGTAAGTGGCAGAGGTGGGTTCAAAGCTAAGGTTTTTTTTTTACTATAAAGCTGATGCTGGCAAACAGTGAAGGTTTGTTGTTTTGCTGTTAACTCTTCACACCAGAGGAAACAGTATGAAGGTTAAGCTACCAAAGTTTACACAAAGCTGGGGTTCAATGATACTAACTGCAAATAGTCATCCTTAGAGGTAGGCTAAAAGGATGCTTTAATTTCTTTGGGACTTCAGAAAGGAATATTCAGAAGAAAATAACGTTAAAAGAAAAAAGAACAAGTGCAAGTAGCATAATTAACTATCTTTTCATTTATTTTAAAATAGTTTTGAATAACAACCTCTTATCCTCTATTCTTTTAATTCTATGCCACTTTTTACTGAATGGTGGTGAATTTTCAAACTTTTCTGATGATGTCAACAATAGAAAATGAAATGTCCACTGTGACCCACACCACAAATACAGGTAAATATATGTATATGCATCGTGTTGTGTGAGTATGTGTGTCTGAAATTAAAACCACAATTACTTACCGAGTTATGGACTCTGATCTATTCTATTTCATTTTGTTAGAATGTCAATCATAACCCATCTATTGATTTCATGACACTTTCATGAGTCAAGACCTACAGTTTGAAAAGTCTTGGGATACGAGAGGAATGTTTTAGAAGTGAGAACGCCACATTCTTTACTAGCTCCACTTTTGAATAGATGAGAATATTTTGTTCTCATCTATAAACCAAGGTGATGGATTTGGATCATTTCCAAGGTCTCTATCTTTTTTAGTCTGTCTTCTTCATGATTTTTCCAACTTTGCACAGTTGTGATTTATCCCTATCAGGTAATCAGGAAAGGCAGTGCATTTTTTTCCTCTTTGAAGTACCAACAGCCTCCACTTGCCTCCTATCCCCTGTCCCCCTATCCACTTCCATTCCCAAAGAGTTGCAGTTCTGTCAGCTGCTCAGCCCAGGGGCCTGACTCCAACTGCAGCTGCTGTTAGAACTGTCAGTCCCAGCAGCCATGCTGACTGGGGATGTCAGTCCCCAGGGTCCAGCCCAAGGCAATATAACCTTGCAGGATTAAGCAAGTAAGCACAGTGTTAACATTAACATGGATTTCTAGTGACATCTGTTTTGTCTGTAATGCCCCATCCTATCAGACTTCTAAGCCATAATAGATCTACTTTGAATTTAGGATAAGCTTTTTGTATTTGACAATGGAAAATCTGACCATATTTTGGGGAAAAATTCTAAAATCTCCTAGAGAAAGAAAATAAACTTTTCAGATCATTAAAATAGGAGAGGGAATCAAAATGGATATTAACTTGTAGAGAGAAAAGGGTCTCTGACTTTAATCCCTAAGTGATTTCAAAAATCAAAAGGTGCTCAAAGCTTTAGGGTAAATTCTTAAGTCAGAAAGATAATTATCTCCATATAAATTATATGTATGTACTAAGACACGTACACACACACATACATACATATATGCCCACAGAAAACTCTACTCAAGCTGATGTTAATAAATGAAGATTCCCAAATGGCAAAGTCTGCATAGTACATCTAATTAAGGGGTTAACACTGACTGACACATATCTTAAAGACTGCAAGAAATCTGTATTTTCTACCCACAGGTTTCCCTTATAGAGCACCTATCTCAGCACACAACCAGAGAACCCGACACAGGACCATTGTGCACGTACCTTCTCAACTGAGGGAAAAAAAAGGTAATGCTTTAAGCATGCTCCCGTTTCATGGTACACTGTTTTCACTGCTGCACAGATACATTTTTTAACAAACCTGGGAGAAGCAGGTGGTGTGTATGCTAATAAATAGAATCCATGAAGAATTACTAGTATGATTACCCCCATAGATTAAAAATTAGGTGAGAAAAAATTACAGCCAACATTTTAAACACAGAACACTAGTATGAGAAGCACACATTAAGGTAGCATGAAGTATTTTACAATAAAAAATTAGCTTACATTCCTATTGACAGTATCAAATATTCATAATTTTACCTATCTTGTACCAGGATTCTACCTTTAACATTGTAGTTTTTAGAGCCCAGTCGTCACCTTAAAAAACAGTTGAATTAGTTAAATGTGTTTTACAGTACTTCTCAGTCTGTATATTATTTGTTAAAGTTTGGCAAAATTTGTGAGTATTAACACTGTAATAACATGGAAGCCATCAAATCATGTTTCATAGTTTTATTGAGTCTTTTTCAGTTTTAATTGTCCATGGTAAGTACAATTCTAGTGACCACAATTATGAAGCTCTGCTGGTACTAAAAATAGCAGATACAAAGTTGGCTGCCATGCCTTACCCACTAAGACACACACACACCCACACACACATACACACACACACACACACACACAAGGTTTTGCATACTCTTGCATGCAAACAATACTATGCTATTATAGGAAATGTACTTTCCTTTTATTAAAAATACAATTACACACAATTAGTCTGGGTTTTGTTAAGCTACCACTGATTTAGATAAACCTGAGAAAGTTCAAAATATCAAGTAACACTGTTTCCACACTACTCATTCAATGGCACTATCACTCAAAAAGAAATCTAGTTCAATCATCTATATAAAATCACAGATAATATAAAAATAAACATTTTTTGCAAAAGCACTAAAACATACTATAATTCAAATTCACAAATCTTGATATGTAACATATATTCACCTTCATATTAATTTGTGACGATGTGTATAATACAATGTACAACAGAATAAAAAAACTGTAACAGAATTCAGCAGCCAAATAATATACAATTATCACTATAAAATTTGGAATTTCAGATATCAACTGAACAACAACAACAAAAAGGATTAAAATCGATAGCAATATTGAACTTGTTGGTAGTGTGTTACTTTAAAATTCCATCTCAAAACAATTAAGATTATGCTATCTCACCTTAAGAAGCAGCAACACAAAAAATTTAAGAAGAACTAAGCAGCGGAGGCGGGCGCGGTGGCTCACGCCTGTAATCCCAGCACTTTGTGAGGCCGAGGCGGTCGGATCACGAGGTCAGGAGATAGAGACCATCCTGGCTAACACAGTGAAACCCCGTCTCTACTAAAAATGCAAAACTTTAGCCGGGCTTGGAGGCGGGCACCTGTAGTCCCAGCTACTCAGGAGGCTGAGGCAGGAGAACGGCGTGAACCCGGGAGGCGGAGCTTGCAGTGAGCCGAGATAGCGCCACTGCACTGCAGCCTGGGAGACTGAGGGAGACTCCGTCTCAAAAAAAAAAAAAAGAACTAAGCAGCAGTAACTGATTATACCAGCTGCCTTTTTCTCTCTCCATCTCCATAAAGATTTTCCTTACATTGTAATGTTGTTTATATAATGCCCATCCCACTTGACTTCCTAAACATGACAGATCAACTTTAAATGTAAGACAATACTTTTGCATTTGGAAAGCGAAGTTTTGACCGTATTTAGTGACAATACTCTAAACCTCCTGAAAAGACAACGAAAACTTTTATTCAATATATAAAATGTGGACAATACAGACCCCATTTGGCTAAGATATTTTATATTCACTATTGATCTTATGATAGTCTGATATCAAATTGTGTCTATACAGAAAAAAATAAAAAGGCAAACATGCAAAAGCACTTCTAGGGAAAATTAATCACTTGTATCATGAAACATTTTCATATTTTAGACTAAAAAATGTGAAGACTTAAATATTCCAAGATACTGCTATTTGAAAAGCACTGGAATATACAATTTATGTATATTTATGTATGCATCACATATTTTGTAAAATACACCAGTTTGACACATTAATATTATACATTTTAATAAATATAATTTACATTAGTATGTTGGATCTTTCATGAAAGTTTTTCAACCTGTACAACTGAAGGACTGTGAGCTTCTTCAATAAATACTATTACAATAGCTACAACTTGACCAGCAAAGTTTAAGCTTCAATAGATACCAACTAGTATTACATCTTTAAATATTGTCACTAGCCAAATTCCAGCTGCTATAAGCACTGGCATGTATAAAATCCAAAGACAGTTCAGTGTCTTGTCTGAGAAGATTGAGACACTTTACAGGTGACAGGTCCACATCATAATCTGTGAAACTTACAAGATTCTTTTTAGCCAAGGAGTGGAATGAAGTCCTGGAAAATACAGTAGCAGATTTCACAGGCTCCTGGCTGTTCAGTTTTCATGCTTTACCATATCCCCCAAAGCCCCAACAATGGATGTCATCCAACTTTTTAATCCATCTGTGGTCTTGAAAGGGTCAACAGTCACACAGCTGGCTGAGTGGCAACATCATGGTTTTAACTCTGAATTCTGACTTGCATGCTATATTTCTTCTTTTTGTCATTTCAATGTAAACACAAATTGATGTTCAAAGAGTCAAAGATGCTAATTTATAAGTAATAAAACACCTTGAATTTGCCATTAAAATATTTTTTGTGTAAAATTTTGTTAGGTAGTAAGTTCTATAATGTTAGCAGTTCTTTTTTTCCAAATGCCAACACATTTCTGCCCTTACTATCAACATACTTCAATCGTCATATGACTTGATCAGTTTTTCAGCCAACAGAGATCACTACTTCATCCTGACCCTCTGTATGTTTTCACCATTTGCACATCTTCCCAGAGGCTTCTTTTGGCCTGGAAGGAGTTAGCAAGATCATTCTTGTACTATGTGGCATGCATTCAAATGTCATCAATGTCCATATGTGATGTATGAAGCTAAAGAAGAAACACTTTGGAAAAAAACATGCCAAGTAGTAAACAAGCATTTCTAGACACTGTTCACCTCCTCACTGGATCCACACTCACAAAATTCTCTGGACGCTGAAACAATGTACTTAACACATACTCTAAATTAAGCTGAGCATCCTGAGACCTAAAAGAAAGAAAACTAAAGTAAATGGTGAAGAAATATTATAAAAATGTGTATCATTAGGCTACAAGTTCAAGTCTCGTACAAGTCCTGTAATTTCCATCTTGGTCAGTTTAATGATCTTGATCTTGTTTAACAAGGTCAATACAGTAATGACATATTTTAGATTTTGTCTTGTAGGACTCTAAAACGGATGTTATTTGAGCCTGATGAAGAGAGAACTTTGCTAACCCTCTCTTTCCTCAAAACGAGGAGGTGTAGTAGGTGTCTTCTTGATTTGGTTTCTATAATCCTATGCATTAAAACGGAACATGTTAAAAGAATCACTGCTGAGGAAGGCCAAATACAGCTTTTCGTCACTGATCTTAGTGGCCAGAGATTGGGTAAAGTGAAGCTACTTTGAAGGTCTCACAAATCCTCAATCTACATAGGCATTGCAAGCACTGAAATCACGACCTGAATTTCCTGTCATCATGTTCCACAGGGCACTAAGGTTCTTTCTTGCCTTAACATACAGCCCCATGTTGCTCTACTTGTAAAGTGCTTTCCAACAAGTTATTCCACCATCAGTTGCAAACTCTGATGTTGACTTTATGGGGGCTAGCTTTCAAAACTAAAAATTCCTTTGACACTGGGTTTATTTGTTTGGGATTTTCAACTGCATTATCTCACCTTATTATTCTCATGTAGAAGCTGACCATTTCAAGGGCTAGACATGCAGCAATTCAATATTCATTAAAAATTATTAACACTGTTGAAGAATTTTACAAATTTTTCATTAACACCTGGCAGAGAACAAATATAATGGATAACACTGACCAATAGTCTTCTCTCTATTACTAGTTTGATTAGTACTTTACTTTTCAGTGCTATGGTATCTAGGTACTTTAAGTCTCTATATTTCCCTCTCCATATATATGTTTTTTCTTTAAATATTGAGATGTAAGGTTTATCCAAAGATTATAGCTTCCCATTCTATCAATGCAACCTATACAAACTCTATTTCTTCTTTTTGTATCGCATTTTGTGTTTTCAAACACTTAGAGGAAGCAAAAAGAGCCTTCTCCACCATGATTTTAATTTAAACTAAAGCCCTCATTCTAAAATGTCTTCTGCCCACCTCAGTTGCTTCATACATTTGAGAGTATACTTGGAGGCTATGCATTGTGGATGACTGTCAACCTCTCCTTTTCTGAAATACTGTCCTCCTGTCCAATATCCTTCAATTTACTAACTGTTACTTGACTTTACTCAAACTTTGGTCTGTAATTTATTTGTGATTCTTAAAATTGTTTTTACAGATGTGAGTGAACACTTGTCCTGGAACACTAACAAAGTCTTCAGGCATTGCACAGCAGTGGGGCAAGTAAATGCTCTTTATCACAAGATGTCTAAGAGAGCTCACGGTGTTTAGAAGGAAAATACATGCACTTTAATTATTTTGAATGCATTTCACCAGTACGATAATATATGCAGGCTTTCCCCATCAAACATTTAGCACCCAATATATAATGAGACCTTTTCCAGAAATAACTGGAAAACAATCACTTTTCAGGCTCTTAAATTCATTAACTTTACTTGTCTATTCAATTCCCTAAAGAAACTCAGTCAACTGTCATCTATGCTTATAAGACACTGAAAAAGACACCCCACTCAGAGATCCATTGATCTGATGCTGGATGAACTAATGAGTTTAGTGTTTTGTTATACCATGCTAAATATTTCTGAGAATGTAGATTTTCGTTTTATTCCTATTGTGGATTTTAAAAATCAATAAAGGCTAGATAAACCACAAACTCAAGTTGCAGGGGGCTAGTTTCCTTAGAGAAATTACTAATATCAAAAATAGCCCCAGTACTCAGGTGCACACACACTTTAAACAGAAAAGCTTGCAAATTTTAAAGGCCAAAGAGAAAGTAAATGCTTAACTAGGTAGTGTTGTTTTATTATACATACTTCTAGTCAGAAAGAAGACAGACTTTGAAAGCAAACCCAAGCAAGCTAATTGTGGATGTGGGCATTTCTACTTCTAGTATTTTTTTAAATTATTTTCTTGGTTTGATTTTTTCTAAACTGACTAGAAAGTTAGAGGGGAAAAGCAGCTGATTCTGTTAAGCATCCTACCATATTACAACAGACAGGTGTTTGGAGATTCTTGTGCCTTCACAAGCTTGTATCTCCATTCTGCTTGAACTCAGGTAAAATATTGAGGGTCATGTCTTCACTTTTGGATTGCAAATTTGCCTCACTTCTTCTAGAAGCTTTCCTTGTGGCTCGGGAGAGTCTCCTTCTGAAAGTATCTCCTGCCAAGAAATAGAGAATAGGGTCCACACAACTGTTGAGACTTGCTAGACCTCTTGTCACCTGATATGTGGCATAAACCCTGTCATTGAAAGCACACATTGCTGGGGTCTGAAAGTCAAGCCGGGCTCTCAAATTCATCGTTTTCATCACATGGAAAGGGATGTAAGACACAGCAAAAACAGTCAGTACAATGATCACCAGGTAAATCGATTTTCTCCTCAGGGGAGAGTTGTCCAGATCTTTGTAAATCAAAGCTCTCACAATTAATCCGTAACAGCCCAGAATCAGCACCAACGGGACACAGAACATGGCCACGGTCGTGCACATGCTGTAGATGAAATAACTTCGCAGGTACTCGTCTGAGGTGGTGTCATAACAGGTGGTGGTTTTGTTTTTGCGGACCCCGGTACCTGAGTAGAAGAGGATGGGGGAGATCGCCACCACCACAATGAGCCACACCAGCACGCTGATATAGACCGCGTTCTTCTTTTTGAGCCGGCCCAGGGACTTGAGGGGGTACACCACACCGCTGTACCGGTGAGCACTGATGCATGTCAGAAACAAGATGCTGCCATAGAGGTTCACATGAAAGATGAACCTCTGCAGTTTACACATGGCATCCCCGAAGATCCAGTCTGTTTTATTGAAGTAGTAGAAGATCAGGGCTGGCAGAGTCAGCACGTACAAGAAGTCGGCCAGAGCCAAGTTGAACATGTACACGGAGATGCCGCTCCAGGGCTTCATGTGGAAGACGAACATCCAGATGGCCACGCTGTTGCCCAGGAAGCCGATGATGAACACCAAGATGTAGACAGCCGGCAGGTAGTAAAACTGGAAGCCCGTCTTGGTCAAGGCGCATTTGAACGACGCGGAGACGGCGGCAGTGGAGGCGACCGTGCTGTTCCCCCAGGACAAACCCGGACCGGCCAGGAAGGCAGCGTCCGTCCCGTTGGGGACAGTCGGCCACAGCACCTCGGTCATTCTCTCCTCCTCGATTTAGGCGGCGGCTCCGAGGGGCAGCAGGCGGCGAGAGGGCAGCGGCGGCCAGGGGCGCAGCAAGCATCGGAAAAGCCAGCGAGCGGAAGGGAGCGGGCTAGCTGGATCCCCGCGGGAGGGGGCGCGCAGGGGCTCGCCCACGCCGGCTCTGGCCCCGCGTTCGCCGCGGGCCATGAAATCCGCCCCGGGACGCCACCGAATTGGGCTATCGGGAAGGCCAGCAACTTCTCCGACTACTGGCAACGCAGAGCTTACACAACAGGGCGCGCAGGGCACCACCGCGGATAACTTTCCGACTGCGCTTTCCCGAGGGGCCGCGGGTCCGCGCTGCAGAGCGCGCCAGAGGCACAGCGAGGTCAAGCGAAACTCGCTCTGCGGGGATCTCGCATGGGGAGGGCGCTCCCCAGCCTCCTTGGCTCAAAGATCAACTTCATTGGGGCATCTTCCTCCTCCCTACCTTAGAAACGTGCAGCTCAGCTTCGGGGCGTCTCATCGCTTCCTCCTCCTACCTTGAGCTCAGCTCCTGGCGGCCATCGGAGCGCGCGTGGCCGCAGACTCGTGCGCTCCTGAAGCGCGTCCCGTTCAGCGTCCGCGCAGTTCAGGGGCCCTTCCCCAGGCCCCGCTCTGTCCGGAGTACCGGGGTCAGGCGGGAGAGCTGAGTTCCCGTGAGGGTGGGCGGAGTTTGGGCACCCGGGCGAGTCCGCACTCCGCGGGGAGGCGAGGGGCGTGCCTCAGCCGAGCTCTCCCAGCAGCCGGCCCTCGTCCTCTAGGGTTCAGTGGGAAGCAGGAGGCGTCTACTGGGGAGCAGGTCTCCGCCGAGGCCGAGTGTGTTCAGCCTCTGCCAACACGCTGCTACCGGAGTCGACTGCGAGGGCGAGGGGTGCGCTCAAAGGTGGCTGCTGGCAGGCGATTGGCCCGCGAGCGCTTCTTCTCTCTTCCGCCAGCTATCTCGGCAAAGTGAAGTTGCTGACACACAGGAAACCCTTCCGACCGCCCAGAGCCTTCTGCCTACAACCCCAGAGCCGACCAGTCCGTGGCAGAAGCCTCTAGGACCCCCGAGAACCACGCCAGGTGTTTTCAAGCTCCAAGCAGCCAGGAGTCCCTAGCTGGGAACGCCCTGGCATTGCAGAGCACCTAGCTTTGCTGGGACCGGATTTCTGGCACATGCAGGAACCTGCTATTCCAAGAGGGCGCGAGCCTCCAAAGGAATGAGGGTTGGGAGAGGGGTGGAGAAGTCTGTTTCGCCCTTCTTATCTTTTTTTTTTTTCTATTACTGTTTTTTTCTTAATTACCCAAATGCTATTAAACCCACGTCATTAGTAACATCAACGTGAGAATTTCCAAAATAGCCTTGTAAAAATATTACTAGTCCATATTGCACATTGCTTCAGCACAAATTTTGTGGTCATAGATACTTAACACCTATCAGACAAGACAAGCTCCCCAAATCCTCCTGTTTAGTACATTTAAAGAGCAGAAGCTACAATGAAACAGAAATTAAAAATTTATCGCTTTGAAAGTAATTTGAATACCAAATGCAATACATTTATATTGATAGACGTAAAAGATGGTTATAATTCCAAAGTGACTAAGGTATGGTTTTGGTGGGGGGTTGGGGAGAGGAGGGTATTTCCAATTCTATTTAAGTTAAAATGATTAGTTACAGTTACCTTTAGTATCTTAAAAATGCAGACTTGGGACTTCCTTAATTACTACATTTACTGACAAACTCATTTTCTTGCCTTGAATGTAAATTTTAAGCAATACACTTCAAAAATATATTTGAGCAAGTTTAATTGGAAACCAAATGAAATATTAGCTGTTCAGGAACATATATAAATGGACCCACACAGGAATGTAATCTAGCACTTCTTGACAAGTTACTAATCAACAATGTATTTTCATGTGACACATTAACAAAAGCTTTTCTCCTAAAGGAAAAAAAAAAAATCCGAAAAGAAAACATCTGTAAAATGTATACCATAAAGATTTCTTTCTGGTCCCAGATGCTACACTATAGTGTTCCCTTAAAAAAATGAAGGAAAACCACGAGCTCCTGGCTTTGATGCCACAAAGGAAAACAACCCCCACAAGATCCAGATGGTGCTTTAGAGGAACACATATAGGAAGGAGCATATCTTAACACATGGTATGAATACACTGGGTTTTGAACTGTAGTCAATTTAACAGTATAAAAATTAATAATAAAACTAGAGTAAATAATTCAAGTAAAGAGTGTGAATGAGATTGTCTTGAAAAGTCTTATTTTTGTGTGTTTCCTTCCACTCTCCTAATTATATGAGTCTATAATTCTGAGCCTTAACATGAAACATTTGTGTATTGTTTGATTAGTATGGTACTAGCTGGGATGATAGTCTATTAAGAGAGAAAAGGAAGCAAAGAAAACCATTAAGAGTTCCAGGGGTACTCAATAGGTCTTAAGTCCTCACTCCCTTGCATTTTTTATTTGCAACCTAGGCAATATGTAACTTCACTCAGAAGTCTGTTGCAAATGCATTAACTCATAATGTGAGTGTTTTGAAATGTACACTTAGTCCAGATACCATTAAGTACTTTCAGAAAACTGATGCCTTACTAGGAATTGGAGGATAGTTGTTTTAGGTGCACCACAGACTTTTCAAAAAATTATGTTAAAAAATTAATTTTGTAAGCATTGCTTTTGCATTCAGGATATTTAACTACACACTTATGTTTCAGTTATGCTTTAAATCAAAATTTTGCCTTGTGGGAATAAGTTACATATATTCAGTAATTACTATAACTTTCTATTTGTAAAACATTCAGCTATTATTAATGAAGAAAAAAAATCTAAGACTCTGTCATTATTCACATTTGAACACCGATTATAGATGGCTTAAAGATATGATAAAAAATTTTTACATATCTGAGTGGCATGCCTCAAACATTCCATGTTAATTTTTATTTTAGGTTGGTGTAAAAGTTATTGTGGTTTTTGTTATTACTTTTAATGGCAGTCTTGGACTCATAAACAAAAAGGCTGCCCTTCTTATGCCCTTATATTTGAGTAACAGTGTAAACACCTGACTTCAAGACATTTACAATTTAGTTGGAAATGCAGATAACATATATAGTTAGCCATAACAGTAAATATAACAATACCAATAATAATAGGCCTTTCCTGTATACTCAAGCACGGTGTACATGTAAAAAGGATTATCTCTTTTCACCCTTAAAATATGGATAATGATATTTGGCCATTGTGTTCCCATTTTGTAAGTGATGAAACTAAGGTACGGGGAGGTTAAGTAATTCACCTATAGTCACACAGTAGATACTGAGATTTAAATGTAGGCTATCTGTCACTGAAGTCTATGCATTCAGCTACTATCCTATGATGAAAAAAAGCAAATACGGGGCACTGATAGAAACGGTAACTTTCAGTGGCCAGCACAGATTGAGTTTAGAAGCTTTCCCTCAGGAGAGAAAATTCTAAGCCAGATATTGAAGTTATTGATAGTCAAAGATATTTCAGAAACTTCTCAAATATTCTACTTCTCTACATAGGCTTTTTAAAAATAACCAACAATTTACATATAACCTGAGAGAGAAAATCATTGGGACATCAGGTCTGTTCAGTCTTAGACTCATAAACAAAGAGGTTGCCCTTATGATGTTTACAAAGATTTTTATCACCATATTTAGAAAATCTCAACTTTCTTTTTCTTTAAGCCACAGAAAATTCAACAATCATTAAGAATGGGAAAATCATTGGAAAGATTCCAATTGAGGGCCACAGGCAAATAAAGGAAAAAGAAACTTCTCATAAATATAAAATATGAAATCTTCCATCTTAGTAGAGACCAAAAAACCATCAGATTTGACTAAATAAATACCATGCCACAAACGCTAAACCTAATTCTGGTAGCAATATGGAGGAAGTGAGGAGCTGATGGGCAAAACCGTTGTTAGGATTTACGGAGGAGAGACAATGAGACCTTGATTTATGAGATAAAGGTTCACTTAGGATATCCTTATAAATTGAACTTCTGAGATGCACTTTAGGAAAGGGAGGAGACCCTTTCCTTCCCCAAGAAGAAAATAAGGGAAAGAAATAGAAGTGTAAGGAATTCCCAGCTGATGTCCTCCAATGAAGTAGGAGAAGGAGAAGGCTAAGATGGAGCGGAATTGGAAAGAGAGTATACAGAGAAAAAATTAGGATTGTCCTGTGCCAAGGAGGGCCCAGCTG
Organism: Rhinopithecus bieti; assembly: GCF_001698545.2. NCBI lineage: Eukaryota > Metazoa > Chordata > Mammalia > Primates > Cercopithecidae > Rhinopithecus > Rhinopithecus bieti. The sequence continues at coordinate 598,473 of NW_016813642.1, forward strand.
CTCCTATAAATTACACACTTGCCATGGATCCAATCAGTAGGCTTCCTGAAATTTATTTCATTAAGAATCACAGCAGGGGTATAGGACACAGAATATACCCAGCAGGATTGATCTGAAGTTGAGTGAGGAAAAAGGGAGAAGAGAGCAAGAGACAGGAGGTCAGTGGGGAGAGGGGAGAGGAAATAATAATAATAATAATAATAATAATAATAATAAGCAGACAGTGAAATGAAGAAGAAGAGGAAGCGGGAGAGTGAGGAGGAAGTGGGAAGTACAGGAGGGGAAACAGTGCCTGAACAGTATTTGGGGGACAGAGGAAGAGAAAGCAAGATACTTGCACAGGCGTAGGAAGAGAGTTTTGGAAATATCACTGAGCATAGCTTTTCTATTATTTAAGTTTAAATCTGGGTGTGTTGGGAGGTATCTGCAAGGTGGTGAGATGATGCAAGCTATATAGTCATGTGGCCAATGTCCCTGTTGAATCACATGTCATTGAGCTAATGTGCCTTTTCACTTACAAGTACCTGTCAGATCCCAGGCCACCTAAACCTTCTTCCAACCTTAGAAAGTTTCTTGCTTCCAAAGTTAAGAATAAGTATTCAAGGGAACTCCTTTCTTATATTTCCTTTTAAAATATTTACTTCTCTTATCTACATGAAGCCCTAGTCCCTAGTCCTGGGCACTTTATAATACTTCCAAAAGCATTTTTGTTAAAATACAGAGTAAAAAATTTTAGTCCATCTTGTCTTGTAGAACTTTCTCGAATCACCCTTGTCTGATAAATATTTCCTTTGCTGTCTTTGTCTTTGACATCTCTGTTTTATTAAAGGCATGCCTTAGAACATTTACTGATAACAGACTAGAAATCCTATATTACATGACAGCTCTTCTACCATTTCCTTATATACTTAGCTTTTCAAGAAAACAGAGAAATAAATATTTATAAAGCCTGGAGGTACACAAGTATCTTTAGAGCCAGTTACTTAAATCTGAGGTCTTATAACATAATTATGAAACCATACAGGGTTCCTATGATACCACCAAGAATAAAAATATGACATTATTTGAAAGTTATTTGTCATTATTACATCTATCATTTGTCAATTACTGATTTTTGGTACATCTGTCTTTTGAATACATAAGCAAATGAAAATCATGTGTGAGAATAAAGAAATGCCCTTGTTTTTCTTATGTAAGTCACATCTTCCATCAGTTTACTCCTGGGATGTTGATCTCAATTATGTCCTGAGAGTTTCACACTTTTCAAGATTAAAGTTAATCGCAGGTGGTGTCACCTTTCAGATTTTGGAATTTGTTTCTCCAAAGAGTTGGTGACAAGTTTTCACCAGTAGCACCGAAAATATAAACTAACTTTAAAAAGGTGAGCATTAATTGTATCCGTTTTGATAAATTATTCTGGTGCTACTTTTAGTTGAAATTCTTGTGGAAAAGCTGACAAAATAGGTTAATTCCAGACGGTCATCTTATAACAAGCCAAAATTTAGACATTCTTATGGAAAGATATCTGGGTAGCCAAAGACAGAACCAAATGAGTGAACTTAGTAAGAAGAAATAGTCCCACGCATTGTTCATAAGAAAAAAAAATTTATATATAAACAGTTATTTGTAGTTAGAAAAGAACCAAAATAGAGACTAGGTAATGCTTCAGGCAAACAATAATCAGTTACTTCTTGATAGATTGATGTTTTCAATGACAGAATTTAGCAGAACCTCAGTATCTCAAATTAGTTTTGCTTTTCTTCATTTTTTTTCAGCCTCAGTTCTAGACACCTGATACTCATAAACATAAAATATGAAATCTTCCATCTTAGTAGAGACCAAAAAACCATCAGATTTGACTAAATAAATACCATGCCACAAACGCTAAACCTAATTCTGGTAGCAATATGGAGGAAGTGAGGAGCTGATGGGCAAAACCGTTGTTAGGATTTATGGAGGAGAGACAATGAGACCTTGATTTATGAGATAAAGGTTCACTTAGGATATTGAACAGGATTCAATATCACTTAGGATTCACTTAGGATTTAGATGGCACAGCTAAATACTTATCTTACAGATCTTCATAGCGATAATAACTACACAAATAAACTACTAATTTCCTCACTGGAAACATCTACTTTGAGTCTCACTCAAGTGAATGCACTTGAATGTGCATTCAGATCACCCAGGGGATTTTCCTAAAACACAGTTTTAAATATGAGATGGGGCCCAAGCCTTTGCATTTCTAACAAGTTCCCTTTGACATCCAAGCACCTCATCCAGCCACTACATTCTGAGTAGCAAGGTTTTATGTGATCCTGCCTGACATTGCTTTGGTATGCCAATTTAAAAATGCTATAGCTGCTTCTGTCCGGGACTAATATGCCTGAAGGGTTCAGGAAATTTGAACTGTGACATACATGTGCCAGGCACTGTTTAGAGTGCTTTTTATGGATTAGCCCATGGCACATGGTTAAACCCACAGACTTGGAGAAGAGACAGAACTGGATTCAAATGTCAGCTAGGGCCACTTACAAGCTGTATAACTAAGATATATTGCCAAACTTGTCTTGCATTAATGTTTCTATCAAATAATCCTTATATGACAATATAGCTGTGAGAATGTGTTCTTGTATGTAAAGTGTTTAGGACCGTGCCTAGCAAGTAGTAAGTGCAAAATAAGTGGTAGCTATAATTATTATGGTTATCATCATTATTATTTATAATAGACTCATTGTTTTTACATTAACAGGTGTATCTTGATAAGGAGGCATTTGGATGTAAGAAACCAAATCCATGAAAACCAGCATTGCAAATATAGTGACTTTACTGGGTAAATAAAAGAGTATGAGCTCACAAGGAAGTGGGCATGGGAAACTGAAAATCAAGAATTTTGCCTACTCTCTCTATTCCACAGACAAAGGATCCCTGTTCTCTGCCTTTCTCTATTCAACCACTCAATTTTTTTTCCTTACCTCCTTTTATTCCCCCCCCCCCCCCCCCCCCCCCCCCC
>NW_016813642.1:601903-618721 GCF_001698545.2 Rhinopithecus bieti
CCCCCCCCCCCCCCCCGCTCCCTTTCCTTTTCTCTGTTGACCAGTTCTTTCTCTTTCTGTATGGACTTGGCTCATCATGGATACTCAAAACCTGGCCTTATATTCAATGATAAATTCCTGAGGAAAATCTGAATAGTATGGTTCAGTTCACTTTGGCCTGGAGGAGAAGGGGATGGGCCAAGAGATTAGAGCCTTCCTGCCTTCCTCCAGGTCTGAGTGACAGACCTCAAGGGGCAGGGGGGTGGAGGGGAGAAGTGATATTGGAGCAGAGAGGATCAGCTAATGAGATAATTACCATCTCTGGTATAGAAAACAATGGGACCATGTATGTCACTGGTGGGTTGGAGGGGAGAGGAGAAAAAGAAGAGTTTCGAGAAATGTGACTGTGGCAGGCAAATTCCAGGGATGGAGAATTGTACCTGTGACCATGCAGGGGTTGATGGGGAAAACAGTGCTCCCAGAGAAATGAACACAGGTCCTAGGAGCCTGCTGCATTCTTCCACCTTGCTTTAGTGGAGAGATTGGTGAAAATTAACTGCCAAGGAGTACACTCAAGTAGAGGTCTCCAGAGAAAATGAAGAAACTGGGCAGAATGAATGAACTAAAGAGGGAGAAGGCCAAAAAATACTATTGTATCATCTATTTTGCCTTAGCCGAAGGTGTAAGGAGAAAAGTATGATAGAAAGAAAGAAAATAACCTTGGCATTTCTGCTACAAAAATGGAAGGTTTTCTTCAATGAAAGATAAGTTATGAGGTTCTGCTTCCATCATGAAAACCAGCCCCAGGGCATGTGATTGCTACTGGGACTCTAATTATTAATTCAGTTGAGAGTAACCCAAGGGACATATTTATAGTAATTCAAGTCCCTGGAAATAAGGAGTTTGACATGAGCTTCAGAGCAGCAGATAAATCGAATTTGGTTTACAGAATGAGTGCCTCAGGAGAAAGTGGAAAGCAAGGCTGGAAAAAGTTTGTGGTGATTGTGTTAACCAGTCCTGGTTAAAGGCTCTGTTTATTCTCTTCAGGCATGAAATATTGGCTGTCAGAGACATTAGTAGGACACCATGCAAGGTTAGCATCACCAAACAACATGGCAGATTGATGAGGGTTTGGTTTTGAAAATGTATGTGTGAAGGACAGACGTGGCAAGGGGGAGTTGAGCTCAATTACTGACTGAATTCTTTTCATTAGAGACAGGCGAAGATTGTCACCAGAATGGGGCCACTCAGAGATGTACCCAACATAGACTTTACAAAGTCATAAACTGAGTGTGCAGGAAGTAAGGGAAGGTAGTTTAGGAATGAAGGATAAGGTTGGTGTTCTTAGTTAACAAAAAGGAAAGGAAAAATTATATATCGTTGTACTGGGGAAGAAGGTCACCTTTACAGTATTCACCCAAGGGCATGTTATAATCAATGAAAGGGGAAATGAAAGAATGGGTGACATCTGCTGCTGGTAACATCTGCTCAAAATAAAAGCAGGAAAAGGATGTGGGACTCTAAGAGAAGGGAAGGACATGGAATAGGCATCTCAAAAGCAGATGGGGAAATAAAACAGTTGCCACTCAGGCCATGGTGGGAAAAGGAAAAGGGAAACAGACACAGCAGGTAGGATAAATAAGAGGTCGGTCTGTAAATCAGCTGGGACTTCATTTCCTTTTGAAGGAAAGAAGAAAAACTCTCCCTACCTCAGAAAAGACCATTTTGGTTAGAAGTACTTAGAGTTAGCATATGAGGAAGAGAAGGGAACCCATTTCTTTTTCCTTGCAGAAGGAAAGACTATAGAAGAAATATAACATTATGAAGATGTAAATATACAATGTTAAATACATTATGTATAAAAAGGTTCTATGAGGAAATTGGTGTATAAGGATTATGGTATATGGTGATATATAAGGAAACATATTAAGGAAATGAGCTGTAAATTTTTGGGCAATGAGGGGAGGTCAAAAAAAAAAAAAAAAAAGGAGTAAGTGGTAAAAGAAAAGTTGGGCCTTAAAAGAAACATTTAAGAACTGATAAACTTCCTAAAGTCTGGATAAAGCAGAACCTAAAGATAAAACATGTAATAACTTAAGGCCTCAAAAGACTGATTATATGATTATAGCACCCTGAAATGAAAAGCACACATGTATGCATACACGCGTGTGTGTTTGTGTGTGTGTGACAGAAAGAAGCAGGACTGAAAATGAAGGAAGGGAGACTTGTGTGGCTCTTTGATAAGGGAACTTGGAGGACTATTGATTATCATGTGGAACATCTAAAATTTGATTGGGAAAGCTGTGGCTTACTGCCAGGGTCACAGCGCAAAAGAAAGAAAGAATTTAATTGTTATCAGACTTCCTCATTCTGGAAAGGAATGATGTGATGGCATTTTTAGAGAGGAAAGTGTTTCTAATTTAATGGCATCAGCTACATTCCTTTTGTAGACTGCTTGAACAAACTTTGTTTCCTATATTTTTGGCTTATGTGAGCCTGTTAGAGTGACAAGTATGATGAAATAAAGAGACTTACCAATCATTTTAAAATGTATTTCATTTCTAACAAAATGACTCAACTAATTACCCAGGAATAGGATTTTTGTAAATACGGCAGAGATGTCAAACACACACATGCACACATGCACTCACATACACTCGTACAGAAAAACAGTTGCAAGCTTCCACACCCTAGAGCAATCAGTGTTAACACCTACTCAAGTTGTTAACTCAAGGTGCTCTAGGGTATGGTCCAAGAGATTTTTCCCCTTTAATTATATTCATGTGAATATATATTTATGTGTATATCATAAATCGGGTTACATACATGGTTGCATTCTGCCTTACTGTCAGTATAGATACATATCTTACCTTTTTCTAAAGAATGACAGGATACAAATAATATTAAGAGGGGAAAGGAAAGAAAACTAGAGTGTACTGGCATGCCTAAACAGGAAAGACTGACACAACAGCAGAGAGCTTGATACCCAAAATACAGGGAAGTGGTGTAAAGGGAGGAAGAGAGCTAAATTTCCTTAAGAGATATCATGGTGCAGCAATTAAGTTTAGATCAAGAATCTGAATAAGGCAAACCATAATTTTCTTTCCAGTAACAAAGATAAAGCTCTTAACCCTTAAGTGACTGCAAAATCTTTATATCCCAACATTCTCTGCTCAGAAGTTATTGGATGGAGAGAAATTGAAATGGCAGACGGCATAAATATGTAGTATTTTTAAGTAGCTCTAAACGATATTTTAAAAATCAAACATAAAAGACTTAATATGTAAGATACAAAAATGAAAGAGATTATAGTGTGATTCCATTAAAAGAACAATGATGAAAACATAAAGACAGTAAATAACACAAGGAACAAGTATTTAAAAATACATCAATAAGAAGTTGTAATAAGAGTAATTAAACCCAATAACAAGACCAAAAAAAAAAATCTTTATTGGAAAATATAAGGAAGATCCAAAGAGAAACTGAAAATCGGAAACAGGAAAGTAGACATAATGAGAAACAATAAATAGGTGTTCCTGAAACTAGGGTGAGCTAAGCTAAGTGGCTTAGGGTATAGCCATTATTCACAGCCATTGCCAAGATGATTATAAAAATAACAGCAAATATTTAGTGAGTACTTACTGTGTCAAGTCCACAGCACTTTACATTTTTTTCCAATTTAATCTTTACAGATAATGAAAAGGCTGAAGAGTTAGGGTTTTATAGAAATGGAAAGCAGAAAAAAAAGGAAAGATAGGAGAAAATAAAGGCATTGAGACAAAGGCAAGGATCATAAACTTAAAAAGGAATATATGGCAAGTTAAATATAAATAAATGTCAAAGTAAATCAGTACAAATTAAAAGCTGCTGAATTTGACAATGAGGGTATAAAAAACTCATTAGCTACAGGAAATAAAACTAGGGTGAAGCAGAGATACCATGTAGAAAGTTTTGTAAAAAAAAAAAAAATTAATAACTCAAACTCCTAATTAAAACCAATATATGAAAGCATGGCAGTTCTCCAAAAGAAGCATGTAAGGATAAAGTACCTCCTAATACCGAAACAGATTATAGAGAAAGATTTGGGAGCCAGATGGCTGAGATTATTAACTGGAGGAGTCACAGGAAGGGAGCTGGGAGGAGAAGGCAAGATGGAGGTTTAAATAAAAATTTACTGGGTATTATTAGAAGGAAAAGAAAGGATCAGAAGGTCCTAATCATGGGGATAAAGTCCTTCTGGGAGAGCAGAAATGTAGAAGCCTATAAATGAGTGAGGGAGACAGGAGGACGTGCCAAGTGGGAAAAACCACATTGTAGAAAGGATGGGTACACCACATCACAGAAAAGAGAAAGGAATAATTGAAGGGAAAAGAAAATGTAAGAAATTGATTTTCAGAGCCATGCAAATTGTTGGTTAAGGGTAGAGTAATAAATGCAAATACAACTAGTACTTTTAAATGCCACTTGTGACCCTAAATATGTAAGATAAAATATTACATGTGGAAAATAAACATTACAATTCAAACACTATTTCCTTTCCTAAATTCTGGATTACGAGTAAATGGGATCCATTAGGCTCAAGGTATTGAAAATATTAGGGTTACTCCAATGGCTTTCTTGTGACAGTACTAAATTAAGAATACTAGAAGGGGACTCAAGAGGTGGCTCTCTCTGGTGTATTTCCCTTAGGGGCACAAAGGCATCTAAGATGGAATGACTGTTTCCTAGTCTAACTAGAGTAAGCAACTCAGTGCTTTTACTGTGATGTGTGCTTTTACTCAATAATGAAAACTCAGTGCTGCATATTTTTGTGCTTTGCCGCAGTTAAAAACAGCAGGACTTCATAGTTAGTATAAACCTCTGTGAAAATGATTGAAGTTTCCCTTTTATCCTCAGTGGAGTGTGCCAACAATGATCTAATAATTCTGCATTCTTACCCAGTAACCCTTGCATTTTGCTTTTTCAAACTCAGCAACTCGAGCTTCTAATAGCTGTTCTTAACACTTGTCTTTTCTCCTACTAAATTATTTTTTAAGTAGAGACAGCTAACAAGATAAGGTATTCTCTATGTAAATTTAGATTATTTTGCAGGCATGATACAACAAATATTATCTAGAACTCAAAACGCTTGGTACACAAATATGACCCAAGACTGTAAAAAGTAGAATCAGGCCGGGATCGGTGGCTCGCGCCTGTAATCCCAGCACCTTGGGAGACCGAGATAGGCAGATCACAACGTCAGGAGATAGAGACCATCCTGGCTAACACGGTGAAACCCCGTCTCTACTAAAAAAAAATACAAAAAAAAATAGCCGGGCATAGTGGCAGGCGGCTGTAGTCAGTCCCAGATGCTGGGGAGGCTGAGGCAGGAGAATGGTGTGAACTCGGGAGGCGGGGCTTGCCGAGGAGCCAAGATCGAGCCACTGCGCTCCAGCCTGGGCGACAGAGCAAGACTCGGTCTCAAAAAAAAAAAGAAGTAGAATCAATCCTGGATTCTAACCTTTGCTCCCCCACTGCCTGATAATGAGCACTTAGCCTCTCTATGCACAGTTTCTTTCTCTCAAATTGGGTGTATTAATTTCTGTATCTACCCATCTCTTGGGATATTTTGAGAACTGGGTAATGGACTCGTACTTTGGGTCATTTAGAAAAACATATGCTGTATAAATTTAAGGAGGTGTTGTTTTAAAGCCTTGTACTTTGCGAGAAAACTATTTAGATATTTGAGATTCTATACCCAGTCAATTATGTACTCTTTATACAGTATCTAAGATAAAAGTGTTTCTTAAGTACTTGTTTTTACCATTTACTATATAAATACTTAATACCATGAAATCTGGATTATTATTTTATTATAGGCTACTTAGAATAGCCTTTGAAACACTATTATAAGGAAGTAGATAATATGGGTCTGCAGGCAGCAAAAATATTTTTTATTCTCTTTCTGTTTTTTAAATTGAAACTTTTATCATGTTTTCTTGGTGCTGAAAAAAACTTACATTTTCTCCCCATTTTATTTACACCAAGATTTTTTGAAGCTCTTTATAATAGTCCAAGTCTTCCTTTCCAAATCCTATTCTTCTGTCAAGGCAACAGACTTTTATTTCCCACATATTCTGTAATATTGTAGCCTCTCAATCTTTCTTCTTGACATTTATTCCCTTCACTGCCCTCTCTGTCTTTTCAATTTTATTTATCTTTCAAACTGAAGACCTAATGCAGTGGGAGTGTGTGTGTGTGTGTGTATATATATGTGTATTTATATATGATGCTTTATATTCAAGGATAAAAATAAACTGTTTATACATATACATTTTAAAACTTTCCTATAGTATTTCAAGATTTTATTTTCATGAGTTTTTTTTTAAAGTGCTTAAACTGTCTCTTCTCCCACCTCAACTGATGTGAAGTCCCCTACCTTATAATCAGGGGAACCTCTGAAGTGAGGAAGAAGAGGAGGAAAATAACAGATTTAATATCTACTAGCTTGCATTACTCTGTATGCTAAATGATAACTCTTCCATTTTTTTTCCCTCAACATCCTAGTAGAGTGAAAATGAATTTCTGATGGTGGAATTGTTATTTATTTATTTTTTTCAGCATGCACTTCCTATTATCCATGGAGATTTGAAAACTCTATTCTTCAGTGGATGTTAATTTTTTTAAAAAAGAAGAAATTATACCAGTTTTTTTGCAGTCTTTTCCAGAAGACAGAAGCAAAATGAGTGCTTACTTTCTAGCTTATTCTATGATGCCAGCATTACTCAAATACTAAAACCAAAGGCATTATAAGAAAGAAAACCACAGACTGGGTGCGGTGGCTCATGCCTGTAATCCCAGCACTTTGGGAGGTCGGGGTGGGTGGATCACCTGAGGTCAGGAGTTTGAGATCAGCCTGGCCAACATGATGAAATTCCATCTCTACTAAACATGTAAAAACCAGCCAGATGTGGTAGCACGTGCCTGTAATCCCAGTTACTCGGAAGACTGAGGCAGGAGAATTGCTTGAACCTGGGAGGTGGAGGTTGTAGTGAGCTGAGATCGCACCACTACACTCCAACCTGGGAGACAGAGCAAGACTTCGTCTCAAAAAAAAAAAAAAAAAAAGAAAGAAAGAAAGAAAAAAAGAAAAGAAAAGAAAGAAAACCACCGACAAGTATCTTTCATGAACATAAATGGAAAAATCCTCAACAAAATATTAACAAATAAAATCCAACAATGTTTAAAAAGAATTACACACCACAACTAAGTGGGATTTATCCCAGGATTTTAACCAGGTATGAAAGGCTGGTTCTATATATGAAATCAGTTAATGTAATCCTGAACATGAATAGGTTAAAGAAGAAAAAATCTCATGATCATATCAACAGGTGCAGAAAGAGCATTTGACAAAATCCAACACTGATTCTTGACTAAAAAAAAAAAAAAAAAACTGTTAGCAAACTAGAAATAGACGAAATTTTCCTTAAATTAATAAAAACATCTACAAAATACTTACAGTTAACATCATACTTAGTGGTAAGAAACTTGAAGCTTTTACCCTAAGATCAGGAACAAGGCAAAACTGTCCATCTCTCCAATCATTTTCAACATTTTACTGGAAGTCCTAGCAAATGCAATAAACCAAGAAAAAAAGGTGGGTGGCGGGGCGGTAGTAAAACATATTGGACAGCAAAAATTAAAAGTCTTTGTTTGCAGGTGACATGATCATCTGTGTAGAAAATCAGAAAGAATCAACAAAAAATTCCTTGAACTAAACCAAGGTTGCAGGATACAAAGTTAACATACAAAAATTAATTGCTTTCCTGTATAAAGAAGAAGTGAAGTTTGAAATTAAAAACCCAAGACCTTTTACCTTAGCACTACCCAAAAACAAAATACTTAAGTATAAGTGTAACAAAACATGTGCAAGATCTCTAGGAGGAAAACTATAAAACTGATTAAAATCTTTTTTAAAAAGAACTAAATAAATGGAGAGATATTCCTTGCCCATAAATAGAAAGATAAGTGTTGTCAAGATGTCAGTTCTTACTAACTTGGTCTATAAATTCAATGCAATCCCAATCAAAATCTCAGCAAGTAATTTTGAGGACATTAACAAACTAATTCTAAAGTTTATATGGAGATGCAAATGACCTAGAATAGCTGACTTAATATTGTAAGATAAAAACAAAGTCAGAGGTATGACACTATCCAACATTAGCACTTACTATAACGCTATAGTAATTAAGACACTGTGGTATTGGTAAAAGAAGAGACAAATCAATGGAATAGAAGAGAGCCCAGGGCCAGTTCCAGTGGCTCAACACCTATAATCCTGGCACTTTGGGAGGCTAAGGTAGATGGATTCCTTGAACTCAGAAGTTCAAGACCAGCCTGGGCAACATTATGAAACCGTAACTCTGAAGAAACTACAAAAATTAGCTGGGTGTGGTGGTGCATACCTGTGGTCCCAGTTACTTGGGAGGCTGAGAAGGGAGCATTACTTGAGCCCAGTAGGTCAAGGTTGCAGTGAGCCATAATTGCACCACTGCATGTCTGACAAAAGAGAGAGAGAGAGCCCAGAAATAGACTCACATGAATATAACCAACTGATATCTGACAAAGGAGCCAAGGCAATACAATAGATAAAAGACAGTCTTTTCAACAAATGCTGGTGAAACAACTGGACACTCACATGCAAAAAAAATGGAATCTAGACATAGATCTTACACCCTTCACAAAAATTAGCTCTAAATGGATCATTGACCTAATGTAAAATGCAAAACAATAAAACATTTAAAAGATAACATTAGAGAAAATTTAGACAACTTTGGGCATAGTAGTAACTTCTTACAAAGGTTCAATCCATGATATGATGACTTTATTAAAATATAATTGATACGATGGACTTTATTAAAATGTAAAATTTCAGCTATACAAAAGACCCAGTCAAAAGAATAAGGAAACAGGATAAATCTGGGAGAAAGTATTTGCAAAAGGCGTATTTGATTAAAAACTGTTACCCAAAATATAAAAATAACTCTTAAAACTCAACAATAGGAAAGCCAACAACCCAATTTCAAAATGGGCAAAATATCTGAGCAGACTTCTTATCACAAAAGATATTCAGATGGCAAATAAGCATATAAAAACATGTTCAACATCATATGTCATTAGGGAATTGCATGTTAAAACAATGAGATACTACCGCTACACATCTAGTAGAATAGCCAATACCCAAAGCACTGGCAACATCAATGCTAGAGAGGATGTGGAGCAACAGAAGTCTTATTCCTTGCTGGTGGGAATACAAAATAGTACAGCCACTTTAGAAAACAGCTTAGCAGTTTCTTATACAACTAAACATACTCTTACTGTAAGATCCAGTGATTGCATTCTTTGGTATTTACCCCAATGAGTTGAAAACTTATGTCCATGCAAAATATCGCACATGATTGTTTACGGCAACTTTATTCATAATTGCCAAAACTTGGGAGCACCAAGAGGTCCTTCATTAGGTGAATGGATACACTCTGGTACATTCAAAAAATGAAATGAAATATTATTTGACACTAAAAATAAATGAGTTATCAAGCTATAAAAAGACATAGAGGATCATTAAATGAATAGTAATAAGTAAAATAAGTCAATCTCAAAAGCTCCAACAAAATGCCAGTCTGGAAAAGGAAAACCTATGGATCCAGTAAAAAGATCAGTGCTTACCAGGTGTTAGTGGGGAGGGAGTGACGCGTAGGTAGAGCACAGGGGACTCTTAGGGCAGTGAATATATCTGGTATGATACTATAATGTGGATATATGTCATTACAAATTTTTCCATGTCTATAGCAAGTACTATACCACGAATAAACTCTAATGTAAACTATGAGCTTAAAGTGATAACAATGTATCAGTGGAGGTTGGTTCATCAAGGATAGCAAATGTACCTTTTTTGGTGCAGAATGTTGATAGTGGAGGAAGTTGTGTATGTGTGGGGGGGCAGGGAGTAAATGAGAGCTCTCTGTATTTTATGCTCAATATTGCTGTAAAGGTAACACTACTCTAAAAACAAAGTCTATTGAAAAAATTTGAGGACAATTAACCCAAAATTATTTTTGAGTATCCTCTTTCCATATTATGGAGACCACCTTTAGTTTTCAATATACTGTCAAAATAGTAATAAGGCTAAAAAATAACATTAACCCATAAGGGGTAAAAAAAAAAAAAAAAAAGGAAGGGGATGAGACATTAAGGTATGAAAGATTTAAGCTAATTTTGGAGAGTGGCATTAATTGATGTATCAGAAAAAAAAAAAGAAAGCCATATCTTGAAGTTGAGAACTTCCACAGGAAGTGAACGAATTTGCATCTAAAAGAGTCATCATTTGGAAATGCCAGGTACTAAAAGAGGGTGTGAGAACAGGAAGATTGGTTGAAAGACTATATACATGGTGAAGGAGGAGAAATCTAGGTTTGGAACTCCAAGTCTCCACCTTCACTCTTCACAGGAAGGAAATTATCTCTCTCTACCACTCCCCCCTCTCTCTGCTTACTCTCTACTTACCCAGCTCTGAAACTCTGAACCAGGAGACCTGAGGTTAAATAGAAGACTGCGGTGACATCAGGTCTGAAACCATGAAGATTTGGTAAGAAGCTAATATGAGCTGACGGACCTTTGGCCTCTTTGTAAGCACACTAGCAGGCAGCACATATGCACTCCATCCCTTCCCTCACATCTCCAACTCCCACCCTAAGCAGATGATTCACTGATTCTTCTCTAGTGATCCAAAGGGCTCTCCTTCCAACCCCATTCTTTACTCAAAAGATGCATTTCCAGATAATGGCATTCCTCAGTTTCAAATCTAAATGTATAGACAAGAATCTCCAGTCATTTGAGGAAGGCCTTCAGTCTGAAAGGGTAAATTGAAACAGATGAACCCCCAAAAATGAACATAAAAAAACTAAAAGGGACAAAGGGAAGTAACCAAAGAAAAGCATAACAGAAAAATAAAACTATAATAGCTTCAGTGAGTGAGAAGATATTATGTCAACAAAAGAAATATAATATCATAAAAGTGATAAAATAAAAATCTGGTTATCTTACGTATAATAGTATACAGTTAAAAATTTTCCATAGGCATGTTGGAATATTTATTAAAAGAAATATCATCTAGGTAGAAAAAAAAGACAGAGTGTTATAAAGTCGCATGTAAAAGAAAAGAATTTGAATTCAAACCAGGAGGTCCAACATTCAAATGATAAGCGCTCAAGAGACAACAGAGAAAATGGAGGGGAGGAAATTTAAAAACATGAATCCTCAGTGTACAAAAGACTAAGAAATGATTGGCACAAGACATTAAAAAAAATCAAGTCACATCTTTGCAAAAGTTCAGAAAACAAGGTTCAAAGAGAATTTTCTAAAAGTTTCCAAAGATGGGGAAAAATATACATGCAGAGAAATAAAATTAAGTGTCATTGGCATTGTCAGTAGCAGCACTGATTGTTAGAAGAAAGAGAAGCAGTGCCTTAAAGTTCTGAAGGAAAATGCTTTTTGAGTCTAAAATTCTATGCCCAGCTAAGCTATCATTCAAATGTAAGGAGAGAAGCTGGGCACCATGGCTTATGCCTGTAATCCCAGCATTTTGGGAGGCCGAGGCAGGTGGATCAGCTGAGGTCAGGAGTTTGAGACCAGCCTGGCCAACATGGTGAAATCCCATTTCTACTAAAAATACAAAAATTAGCTGGGCGTGGTAGCATGCACCTGTAACCCCAGCTACTTGGGAGGCTGAGGCAGGAGAATCACTTGAACCCGGAAGGTGGAGGTAGCAATGAGCCAAGATCACACCATTGTACTCCAGCCTGGGCGACAAGAGTGAAACTCCTTCTCAAAAACAAACAAACAAAAGCCTCCTAAACCTCCCCACGCCCCCCACCACCAACAAATAAAAAAAAAAAAAATGTAGCGAGAGAAGATTTTCAAAAATACAATGTCTCAAAAGTAAATCTTTCATGAGTTTTTCCTTAGAAGCTACCAAAAGATGTAATTACAGCAAAATCAGAGAATAAGCCGAGAAAGAGGAAGACATGGGATCCAGGAAAGAGGTAATCCCAGGAGACTGGTAAAAAAGGTTAGAATTACCAGAAAGTACCAGACCCAATAAGAAGTCAGTCTAATTTAGACCAAGAATGATAGATGAATACAGAGGATGCCCTATATGAAAAGCCATTAAAACTAATATATTATCTGATAAGCAAACTTTTGGAAAAATTACTACTAAATATTTGGAGATTAGGGAAAATAATTTGCCATAAATACATAGTAAGTTAAGCCATTTTTTAAAAGTCTGTTATTAATTCCTAGGTAAAAATTTGTACATGATAGGGTTGGAAATACAGTGAACAATAATTGCATACATATAATGAAGTAAAGCTAGACTGAAAATTTAAAATACAGTTTATTTAGTTTGTGAAGATAGGGAAAAGGACATGATCTGGGGTGGTGCTAAAGAGGTAATTCTCAATACCTAAAAGAAGCCAATAAATAAGACATGTAATTAAAAACAAAAACAAACAAGCCTAGGAGCATTACTGAATATTATAAGAAAGCAAACCTGAAGAAAGAACTTAAAACATTGAAAGTGTTTTTTTGTTTTGTTTTGTTTCTGGGAAGAAGAATTAAAAGTTTGATGGACTTGATTAAGAAATTGCTTTTTTGACTATGTCTTTCAGCACTATGTGTTTGTTGTACTTGCTTGCATGAGTGGCTCTTTTAAAAAATAATAATAATAAAGTATAGATTGCATTTTTAAAACTGAAGACTTTAGTGAATTTTTAAGAACAATATTAGTATGCTATGTAAATAAAGTAATTTTATTTCTGATTATTCAATACTCAACAGTGTTCAGGGTCAGTCATCATGAATGTCAACTTTCGTTATATAAATAGAAACTATGTAAGGGACTGTAATAGATATGTATTTAATCTAGGGCATAGGTTTTAAAAAGCTTATTTTTTTCTCTTGATAAGTGATTTATCTTTTTTTTTTTACTTTATTGTAGAAAATTAAATTAGTGAAATAAGGTTTTGAATTAATTTAACTATAAAAATTTAAATTAGAAGAGACTTATTTTGATATTTCTTAAGGATGGAGTCCGTTTTGTTATTACGAATCATTGCAGTGCTACTGATTCTTTGTCAGCTCTGCATAAAGTATTTCTAAGGTTGTGTCTATAACTGAAAAATACAGTCAGCCCTCTATATCCATGGGTGCCGCATTAATGGATTCAATCAACCGAGAATTTAAAATGTTTGGAGAAACATACCACACAACTTAAAAAAGCAAAACTTGAATTTGTCACACCAAGTACTACATTGAATCCACACTAATGAGGTGATGTGTGGGCGTTATATTAGGTATTATAAGTAACCGAGAGATGATTTAAAGTATACAGGACAATGTGCATGAGTTACATGCAAATACTACACCATCAGTGACTTGAGTATTAGTGGATGTTGGTATGGGGGTGGATCCTGCAACCACTCCCTCATAAATCCCAAGCAATAAGTATATATGCCATTGGAATATGACTCACTGCTATTTTAATCACATACCATGTTTTCTTAACTCATCTACTTACTTAATATATAAAAAGTTTTTTTTGTGTGTGTTTTGTTTGTTTTGTTTTTTTAGACAGTCTCACTCTATTGCCCAGGCTGCAGTGCAGTGCCATGATCTTGGATCACTACAACCTTGACCTCCTGGGTTCAAGGGATTCTCATACCTCAGCTTCCCAAGTATCTGGGATTACAGGCGTGCACCACCATGTCTGGCTACTTTTTGTATTTTTAGTATAGAGATGGGGTTTCACCATGTTGGCCAGGCTGGTCTCGAACTCCTGACCTCAAGTGATCTACTCGCCTTGGCCTCCCAAAGTGCTGGGATTACAGGGGTGAGCCACTGTGCCCAGCCAACACATGAAAAGTTTTGTACTTTGTTGTACTTGGGTCACTTGGGAATCAGGTTTTACAGACTGTGTCTTTATGAAGATTTCGTTGGTGATTCAGAGATTCTCCATTTATCATTAAAAGTTTGTATTTATAACATAAACTTTTATTAGAAAGAAAGAAATAATGAAACTGCAATTATAAGTCCCAAGTGAAAGAAATCACAAAATGTAGACGAGGTCTCCAGGTACTGACAAGTTAAGGTCTCAGGAAGAAGCTGGTAATGAAGCTAGTAAGTTATCGTTCTGGTATTCGATAGTCTAGTGGTCACAATTAGGTAGATATGAGAAACAACACATTATTTCTCTGTGTTCAGTGGAAGCATTGACATCTATAGGCTAACGAGAGAGAGAGAACAAGTCACTTAAGTATGTGGTGTCAAAAACAAGCTAAGTTTAATATTTTCAGGATATAAATTAGTCCTAATTGATAAGCAGCTCCTAACTACTTTGGATCCCATCTTTTCTGCCACAGTGACTGTACTTCAGTAAAAACATACTCTTCTACCTTGACAAAGGCATTGAAACTGGTAAAGTTATAGTGACCATCCTTGACTGAATTGCTGAATGGCCACTGTCCTGTTTTCAACAGCTTCTTCTCTTTGTTCAGAAGATGGCTCCAAGTAGTCATCGGTCATGGATTATCTATCCAGATATTATATCAAATCAATATGGAGTTATATTTTGATAGCAAAAATATATAGATTGTCACATTATTAACTTTTTATCAATAGAAATAGCCTCAAATGAAAGATTTAGAATAGAGCACTTAATTGAACTTTTTATGGGAGGAATTGGTGTTGTTATTTACTAATACTGGATATCAGACATTCTGCAAATCAGCTACTATATCAGAAAATCAAATCATCTGAGGAAATTTAGGGCTATCTATGAGTGACTGATTTATATGATACTCATATTTTCAGGCAAATTTTTAAGACAATCATATTTATATCTTGGACATTTCTATTATCCCATTATTACTATTTTTACTTAGAACAATAGTCTCTTGAAGATAATGAAGAAAGTCCTAACAAGACTATGTCCTACAAAAACTGCACGTACAATCTGCAAGTTGTCTTTCTTATCTTTTAGCTAGTGTGGAACTTATCCAATACTTTCACTCAAGTAATTTACCTCACCATAGTAACTTTACAGATACCAAAGCCTATTTCAAACTATGGACTTAGTTTTTTAATGCAATATTGGTTCTTTTTACAGAAAACAAATGTTCTATGCTGGTGGCAAGGGAAAGGTATTGGTGGTAGGGAGACACTGTTCTCTATCTACTCTGGGATTGAAACATAGTGGTAACTAAACAGCACCAAAAGAAATTTCTAAACAGCTGTTTAATATTTAAAAAGACAAAGATCAGTTAAAGCAATATTTTATTCATAATATAAAGTAGTTTAGGATTGGATAATGTGTCCTGATGCATTAGGTATGAGGAACCCTAGGAGAATTTGGCAAAAGAGTCCCTAAGTAAACAGTACTGGAATCCTACCCAAGTAAATTAACCTCCTCCCTTAGGATTTGTCTTCCCAGTCTACTCCCTGATGATTATGTGGCCAGCTCTAATATTTATTGCTTATAATCTTATCTTTTAAATATATGAAGTGCACCTGTTCATACAGTCTCCAATTATGTTTACATAGTAAAGTATACATGCTACCAGTCATACAATTGTACTGACCTTTGTTACTTACAAAAAAAAAAAAAAATTAAAACTCAAACCTAAAGATAGGTTCACATGGAGCCCTTTCACTTGCAAACGGCAGAAAAGGCAGCCAGCCTAGTTTATGAAAATAGGAAGCTGATTCCTTCACTTAACCAAGAAGCGCAGGGAGCAGGTGGTTTAAGATATATCTTGAGGGACTTGAGACATCAAATACTGTCAGCACTCAACAAATCCCCCTCCTTTGCGCTCCTCTGCTCTTTCTTGTTTTCTGTCTTTTGCTCTCTACACTCACATCTTCTCCAGGTCTCCATTTGGCTTTACACTTACGCAGGTTTTCCCCTGTCAACAGTAGATGGCTTCACCTTTCCAGCTCTCACATCCTCTAAGATTCAGCCTAATGGGACAATTCCCTTATCTCTTTTCAGCATTCCTGCTTTTACCTCTGATTGGGTAACTTAAGCCATTTTGAACTGTCTGATTGTGGGTAGAAAAATGGGATATATTGATTAGCTTAGAAATAGGTCACTGGTGGGCTGGGTGTGGTGACTCAAGCCTGTAATTCCAGCACTTTGGGAGGCCAAGGCGGGTGGATCACGAGGTCTAGAGTTCAAGACCAGCTTGGCCAACATAGTGAAACCCCGTCTCTACTAAAAATACAGAAAATTAGCTGGGCGTGATGGCAGTAGCTGGCCTGTAATCCCAGCTACTCGGGAGGCTGAGGAAGGAGACTCGCCTGAACCAGGAGGCGGGGGATGCAGTAAGCCGAGATTGCGCCATTGCACTCCAGCCTGGGAGACAGTGAGAGACTTGGTCTCAAATAAATAAATAAATGAATAAATAAATAAATAAATAAAATAAAATAAAAAAGAAAAACAGAAATAAGTCACTGGTTCCACCCCTGAACCCCTTCTGCATTAATTTCCTATGGCTGCTCTAAAAAATCACCACAAACTTTGTGGGTTAATAAAACATACATTTATTCTATTCTCTAACATTTCTGGAAGTCAGAAGTCTGAAACCAGTTTTACTAGGTCAAAATTAAGGTGTCAAGGCTGTGCTCTCCCCGGAGGCTGTGGGTGAGAATCCGTTTACTTGCCTTTTTAACTTCTATAGGCACATCCTTTGGCTCTTGGCCCCTTTGTTCGTCTTTTTTTTTTTTTTTTTTTTTTTTTTTTTTTTT
>NW_016813642.1:619788-667522 GCF_001698545.2 Rhinopithecus bieti
AGAGACAGGCAGGTTTCCTTGAGCTGCTGTGAGCTCCACCCAGTTTGAGCTTCCCAGAGGCTTTGTTTACCTACTTAAGCCTCAGCAATGGCGGGCACCCCTCCCCCAGCCTCGCTCCCGCCTTGCGGTTAGATCGCTGCAGACTGCTGTGTTAACAATGAGGGAGGCTCCGCGGGCGTAGGACCCTCCCGGCCAAGGTGAGGGATATATTCTTCTGGTGTGCCCGTTGCTTAAAGCGCGGTATTGGGGTGGGAGTTACCCGATTTTCCAGGTGTTGTGTGTCTCAGTTCCCCTGGCTAGGAAAAGGGATTCCCTTCCCCTTGCACTTCCCAGGTGAGGCGATGCCTCGCCCTGCTTCAGCTCTTGCTGGTCAGGCTGCAGCAGCTGACCAGCACCGATTGCCTGGCACTCCCCAGTGAGATGACCCCAGTACCTCAGTTGAAAATGCAGAAATCACCGGTCTTCTGTGTCGCTCGCACTGGGAGTTGGAGACTGGAGCTGTTCCTATTCGGCCATCTTGCTCCACCCCTCCCTTTGTTCGTCTTTAAAGCCGACAGTGTAATATCTTGCTTTAGTGGTCACATTGCCTTCTTTTACAGTTATCCTCCCTCATATAAGGAACCTTGAAATTTACATGTTGAAACTGTCCAGGTAATGCAGGATTATTTCCCCATGTCAAGATCCTTAGCTTGTGGCGGGCGCCTGTAGTCCCAGCTACTGAGGAGGCTGAGGCAGGAGAATGGCGTGAACCTGGGAGGCGGAGCTTTCAGTGAGCCAAGGTTGTGCCCCTGCACTCCAGCCTGGGTGACAGAGTGAGACTCCGTCTCAAAAAAAAAGGAAAAAGATAAAGAAAAATTACTTTTGCCATATAAAATAGCAGTCACAAGTTCCAGAGGTTGGGACCTGGGTTTATTTTGGGGATCATTATTCTAGCCTATCATACACCATTCAAGCATCAAAGCTGAAAGAAGGAGACATAGAGACTCAACAAATGTTGGGAAGACAAATAACAAATATATATATTGCTAATGCATCTTAGAGTCTGTTTTTGCTTTTGGTTGCTTGTCTTTTGTAATTATATTTCCAAAACAAGAGTCCACTTTGTGCTTCTAGTTATAATTTAATGTCAATGGCCCAATTATCAAGCATTGTGTAGAAAATACAAGTGAATAATAAAAAGATGGCGATCCAATTATGACTTAAACTTTGTGTGGCATAAAATTATCTATTCTAAGGAACAGATTGGACATTAGATGTCACTTTAAATTACAGTATTGGTACTTTTTGTGGCTTGAAGACAGAATTGTGCTTTGTTTACCTCTTAAAAAAGTGACTCAAACAATATTTTTAGTCACGTACAATAGCATAGCTGTAAAAATATCAGTTGATAATGATCATGTTTTCTATTCTAAAACATACATGAAAGACTAAATTAGCTTCAATTACAGCCTGATATTAAATAACAGGTATTTCATAAAATATATTGCCCAACTGCTATGCTTTTAAGCCTTCAAAGTTATGAAAAAACTCTTCTTAAATTGTTTGCTCAGTGTACCTCCTTTTTATGATTGGATTAATTGCTTTCCCTTTCACTCCCAATGTGCAGTCAAATTATAACATTCTTTCCTAGTTTTCAAACTCTCAGAAAAAACATGGGATGGGTTTTTGGGGCTTGGAATTAAAGCATCTACCCTATCCTTCCACGGTCTTTTATTGATATGTTTAAACAGAGGAATTTAATAAACTATGAGGAAGAAAGAACTATACTGTGGATGAGAATCAAAAAATGTGGGTTTAAATCTTGACTTTGACTAGTATCAGCTGTGAGACCTTGACAACATTCTATACGTATCTAACCTTCAGTTTCCTTATCCACAAAATAGGTGATAATAGCTATTATCCAGAGTTGCCATCATGATTAAATGTGTGAACAGTGTGCAGTGCCAAAAACTGTGGGCACTTTTAACATTATGTTCATTCCATCACCTGGAAATTTTTTCGTAAGTAATTTTAGTCAAGTGCTTTGAAGGAACTGGCATGTCAGTTAATAACAGTGAACCATTCAGTGAATAGTCACTCTGTATGCTGCCTTCACGGAGACTTCAATCGGCTATATACAGTTTCTAGCAAAACTGAGGACTACAAACCCAATAAAAGTTGTTTAATATCACCTAACCCAGCACATATAAATATGTTTAAAACAAATTTAGTCATTATTTTAAATAATTTAATGTATTTTAAGAGATTTATTAAAACATTTAGCAACTGCAAAACCTCCATTTTTTAAACATGATTCAGGATTTTAAGTATGAAGTAAGAAACTAGATAATAAAGTTTATCTTAATGAATGGTGCCAGAGATGAATTCCGCAATCCAGGCCAGATGCTAATACAGGTAACATTTTGAAGACTTCTGCATCCTTGTGTTTTATATATTTGCATATTCCTATCTGTCTTGTTTGTGTACAGGCATGAGGAAATTATCTGAAAATTGTTACACAGTGAACAGTGTTTAAAAGAAATTAAGCCATGGCTTTGCTGTCATGTTAACAATAGCCTATGTCTATTTATGTTGGCATGTGTTACTAATCATAAAATCAAAGTTAGAGTGTATCATGTTTAAAAGTTAACTTTAAAATATAAATCCCTACATTTTCCCTTTCTCATCTTTGATGCTATATGTAAAAAAAAGGAAAACTGAAACTTTGAATACTGGTAATCAAAATAATTACAATTATCAAATAAATATTGAAAAAATTTTCTGTGCCACTAATATATGCATTTCAAAATTTTAAGGAGTTCACAAGAAAAATTTATATTTTTTTTAGCTTTTTGGAGAGGGTTCTTTATTGAAAACAGTGTGAGGAGGCCAATTTTGATTAGCAGCCCTGAAATATACTAAAGCTACATGAATTTCCAAACTTGAAACTTAATAATGAGGTAATATGGCATTCAGAGATCCATCTGTTTTAGCCCCAAAATAGTGCTCCTTCTTTTATTTCCTAAGGTGTCCTAAGCCTTTAATGAATAAAGATGCTATTTTCTAAAATAACTAACACTATTAATTTAAAAATAAAAATGAAAACAGCTTACTGGCGTTTTCTCATAAAAGAGTACAATGTTCCAAAATTATATAAAGAGAAGCTCAAATTAAGTTATTAGTCTTTGGTGAAAATTTAATGAAACCTACATAGGAAACACTTATTTTAGAAGCATAATTTTTGACTTAATAGTTTCTTATTCCTAAGGTCTCTAATTATTTGAGCAGTTTTTGTAAAAGAGCTGCTTGTATGGCAAAATGCTGAGACTTTCACAAGAGATTAACTCTTTTTATCAGCAGGAGTGAGAGATACTTATATTATCCAACAGAGAGGGAAACAGGTCAGCAAAATCATTCATCTTTAATAATAATGTCCTTCTTAACATTATTATTAACAGCTGAGTAGTTGCTAGTCTTATTAACAGCTATGGGGGAGGTTTGACCATCAGTCTGTATTTTGTCTTGAATTTTGTCTGCTTTGTGGAATAAAGAAGGGTGAATCTGAAATCTTATTTTGTTAACATTAGCCTATTACATTTTTTAAAGCAACTCAGCAACAGCAAAGCTACACAATTCGGTATTGATTTTCCCCACCCAACCTGGGGAGGATAAATCATATGCCACACCAAAGTTCTTCCTGAAGATGTCAACACTCTTCCTATAAGGCCATCTGTGATTCATTATTTTTATCATGTAGGTGAAAAAATAGATGTCAGAATCAACTGAGAAAGGGGTGAGAGGGGTGCATGTTTTCCGGTGGAAATATAGGACCATTCATATAGATCGTTTTTATACTCCTGGGTCAGGAAGTATGTCTTAGGCTGTGTCCATTATGCCACCCAACACATAGCTACTATCCCAACTAAAAAGATGTATGAACTCTGAGGGTTAGAAAATGGATATTCCAATGTAAGAAAAGAGATTTAAATAAAAATAAAACGCAGTAAGTGCTTTGAAAACACATTATCTCATTTGGATAAATCTGTATTTTTTGTACCAACTATTCATCTCTAATTTTGGTCTAATCACTTTACTTTTCCTGCAGTCATGCAACAATAGTTTTGACTATCTGTGTTGGGTCAGGGATTATTTTACTTGGGTCAGGCATTATTTTATGTATACATCCTGAGTATACAGGAACAAGCAGGACAGATAAGGTCCCTGTCCACTCAAAGAAAGATAATAAACATATGAACAAATTAATGAACTAATTCAGGTTGTGATCATTTCTATAAAGGAGATAATTCGAGTACTTAAATTGAGAGTAGTTTGGAAATACTCCTTTAGAAGTGATGGTTTGAAAAGGTTTCCAGAGTTGTAGGTCTAGCATCTGAGTGAAAACTTTTAAAAGGTTGGATTTGTCTGAAAAACTGATTAATCATCATTCCTGGATAAGAGAGTAAGAATGTCCTGATATGGAAACATCTTGGCAAAGATGAAGAATTAAAAAGAGGTTAGTGTGTCTGGAAAGTTGTGAGGGTGAGGGAAAATGGCATTGAGTATTGGATAGTTATTCAGAAATCGAAACCTCAAAACCTAAAGGGCCTTGTAACCCAAGTTAAGAGGTTTGAGCTTTATTACAGAAGCATTTATTACAGAGTCATTATGATTTTATGACAATACTCTGTTTAAGCAAACAGATAATCTAAATTTGAAAAAAAATGCTTCAGATGTTATCATTTCTTAAGTAGTTGAAAAACAAAGTTGCTTGATATAAATTTGTTTTGTGTTTAATAACTTTGAAAATAAAGTTACTATGTAAACCTCAGTATTTGTTAGTAGTGTAAGGATAATTCAGTGGGACTTTGGAATTCCTAGACCATGTGGTGATTCTCATAGAAAAACATGGTAATCGGTGGAAGAGGAGAAAAAGGGAGATGGTTGTTAGAGCTGTAGGATCCTGGCAAACAGTGGGACATATGCTTTCCCATCATCTTCTGCTTCCATTTCCTTCTCTGTCCTTTCACACATTTCACAGTCAAGATCCACAGACAGGTGATTGGCTTAGATTGATGTAGATTTTTTTCCTTTTTCTTTTCTTTTCTTTTCTTTTTTTGAGATGGAGTCTCTCACTGTTGCCTGGGCTGGAGTGCCGTGGTGCAATCTCAGCTCACTGCAACCTCTGCCTCCTGGGTTCAAGCAACAATCTTGCCTCAGCCTCCTTAGTAGCTGGGACTATAGGCGCCTGCCACCATGTGCAGTTAATTTTTTGTATATTTAGTAGAGATGGAGTTTCGCCATGTTGGCCAGGCTGGTCTGGAACTCCTGACCTCATGATTCACCCGCGTCGACCTCCCAAGGTGTAGAGCTTTTAAAACAGTGGGCATCATGTTTTGAAAGATTCTTATAGGCCCTCTCATGAATATTTGTACTAAATAGGAACTTGTTACCTACTCAAGTAGACTATGTAACACCTTCCACAGCACATGTATACAAACACACACTTTCACACTTTTTCCACCAGGGCATAATACAGTATATATGAACTCAGAAAGTTTTTAGTAACATGCGGACATATGCCAACCAGCTATACATCACTGCAAGCAGTAATTCCCCACTAGGAATGAGGAAAGATACAATTATTACTGGGATTAGGGTGTGAAAGGTGTCTGCTGAGTGAGTTAATGCAGTAACATGTCAAAACAAGGAATGCAGACTTAGTGAATATAGGTATTTATTTTTTCCTACAAGAAGCAAAGAGAAGGGAATATGACTTAAGTTTGCTCATTGAAATGTTAAAATGGTTTATAAGCATTATAATGTATTATAATGCCTTCTTAGCTGGGGATATCAAAGTGCTTTTACACAGGCTTCCACATTAGCTGGAGCATTTTTGTTTAAACTAAGGAAGTACTAGAGAACAAATGGTTGTTTATATTTAAGGTACATTCAGTTTCTGTTTCTGCCTATTAGGAAATATTCCTAATGTTTTGTTCTCCTGGAAAAGCATCACATTTTCTTCTATCTTTATTTCTTGAAGCCTGGTGAATACACTTGAGATAATATTTTCTACTTTCATAATTGCACTAAAAGGTAATATTTAAAAATCAGTTGGATATTGGGGAAAAGTATGCCATCTTTTCTATTAATGGGTTTCCGAAAAAAAATGTTTATTTGATTTCAAGATAAAAAATAACTTCACATTGGTAACATAACTTCCAGTGTGATTTGTTAGACAGTTTGGTCACCAGAAAATATAAATTTATTAGATTTGTATTTACGGAATGCTGTGCCAATATATGCAATAAAAATAAATAACCTTGATTATTTCCTTTACTCTAGTGTTACCTTTCCACACTGTTTTCTATCACTTTAAAACAAAAGTTTTCCCACCTCTGGAATAATCAAACTGGCATGATTGGCTTTTGTTCTTATCTCAATGGTAAGAAAAGAAATGATTAAATGCAGTGGTCTTCGTCTGGCCTATGTGTAACTCTAGAGGTACAAAAACTTTCTCAGGTACTAAGCAAACTCACAGATATTTTGAGGAAAATCAGATTCCAAATTTTCAACTTCCACGTGAAACTCTGTCCTCAATTTGATCTGGCTGTGAACATTCCTGAAGTAGGCATGTTACTTTTTCCCTTTCTGCTTTACAGTTGTCCTTCTCCCACTTGAATTGCCCTCCTTATCATTGTCCTTCTCATCTATCTTGAATCTTAACATGGTGCATTATTCTATGAAATAAAAAATCTCTGACACACCCAACAAAAGAATATTTTCGTATATTGGTGTTGGGCTGAGAAAATAAATGACTTCAAAGAATGAGTTTTAAAAATCCATTTGTATCCCTTTACTGGGTATATACCCAAAGGATTATAAATCATTTTACTATAAAGACACATGCACATGTATGTTTATTGCAGTACTGTTCACAATAGCAAAGACTTGGAACCAACCCAAATGCCCACCAATCATAGACTGGATAAAAAAATGTTGCACATATACACCATGGAATACTATGTAGCCATAAAAAAGGATGAGTTCATGTCCTTTCCAGGGACATGGATGAAGCTGGAAATCATCATTCTCAGCAAACTAACACAAGAACAGAAAACCAAACATTGCATGTTCTCACTCATAAGTGGGAGTTGAACAATGAGAACACATGGACACAGGGAGGGGAACATCACACACTGGGGCCTGTCAGGGGATGGGGGGCCAGGAGAGTGATAGCATTAGGAGAAATGCCTAATGTAGACGATGGGTTGATGGGTGCAGCAATCCACCATGGCATGTGTATACTCATGTAACAAACCTACACGTTCTGCACATGTACCCCAGAACTTAAAGTATAATAAAAAAAAAAAGAAAAATAAAGTAAAAATAAATAAATAATCCATTTGCAATGTAATTTTTGTACCAAGTTTTTGCTTTCAACAAACTTGAAGTAGAATCCAAATAAATTGCCCACTGAAAGATTGTAAAANGGAACATCACACACTGGGGCCTGTCAGGGGATGGGGGGCCAGGAGAGTGATAGCATTAGGAGAAATGCCTAATGTAGACGATGGGTTGATGGGTGCAGCAATCCACCATGGCATGTGTATACTCATGTAACAAACCTACACGTTCTGCACATGTACCCCAGAACTTAAAGTATAATAAAAAAAAAAAGAAAATAAAGTAAAATAAATAAATAATCCATTTGCAATGTAATTTTTGTACCAAGTTTTTGCTTTCAACAAACTTGAAGTAGAATCCAAATAAATTGCCCACTGAAAGATTGTAAAAAATGTTTAATATGGCACAATGTGATTTTGGCATGTAAGTCTGAAGGAATTCCAAGAGTTGAGGAACACTGTTCTAACAAAATCCTTTTATTCCCTTAATTTATATAAATAAAATTTTCACAATTTGCCTTCTTTATCGAAAAAAATTAAAAAGAAGAAATAGGAATAAAATGTATGCTGAACCTGCCTCATTTTAGGAAGCACTCCAAATATCTCAAAATCATTTGCAAGAAAACTATACTTTATGTTAAATACTATTCTATGAGAAGTTATTTTGTTTATTTATGTTGCTTTGATTAATTATATATTATTACTATTATAAATGCAACTTAGTCCTGAAAACATATTTTAATAGGGCATTATGATCACCAGAATATTAATGATAATATATTATCACTAATATTGATATCATTAATGATGATAAAAATAATAAAATCTTAAGTTTGAACAGCTATATATCTTTCTTGATAAAGCAAAATATGCTAAGATGATCAGTAAAATACTTTAAAGCATAAATGTATACTATATAAAGATAAAATTCCGTGGGGGATGTGGCATGAAATAGCAATGCAAGGTTAAGAAGTCATGTAACATTTTCAACCATTAGAGAGCTTATTCATGTATCATTTAAAGAGATGACAATAGTTACAAATTGCTAAGGCATTAGGAGCCCACTACATTTGAAAGAGTAATATAATAATTGATCTTATTTACTTACGGTATACCAGAAGTCACATTCTTTGCAATTATTTAAAATAATTATGAAAAGTTTTCAAGTCAACTTAAAACATGTATAATAATACCATTTTCAAAATTCTCTTACAGAAAATGTGAGCAAATGTTTCTAAAACAACAGTAATGGGCAAAAACTTAAAAACCTTCTTTAGAATAATAATCATGCAAAAACAATTTTCATAGAAGACAGGCTTGTGCAACCCAGAACCTGAAAGCCAGAATCCTCACAGTGGCCTAGAAAGTCCTATACTATGTCTCCAGTCCTCCCTTGTCTGCTGTTCTTCCCCCATCACTCCACCTTAATGATGCTGTGCTCCTTGTTATTCTTCAGACTGGTTAGACAAGGTCCTCCTCTGACTTTGCATTGCCTACTCCTTCTACCTGAAACGCTATCTCCAGATGTTTTTACGTCTTGCACTGTTCCCTCCTTCCAGCCATTGTCAGCTACTCATTGAGCCTTACCCTTATCCTACATAAAACTGCAAACCCCTCACCACTAACTTTTCCTTTCCTCTCCTCTGCTTTATTTTTTCTTATGGTGCACAGTACCTCTAACATAAAATGTGATTGAGGTATTTATTGTGCTTTTAGTCTCTTCACCTAAAAGAGAATGCCAGCCCCATGAAAGCATAGACTTCTGTTCTTTTGGTTCACTGCAGTAACTCCAGTACCTAGCAGTGTATACCTGCAACTTAAGAAGTATTCAATAAAAGATGTTCCATGGATGAAAATGCAAGTTGTTTCTAAGATTCATGCCCTGTGTATCAAAGACTTCTTTAGAAAGAAATTAAAAAAAACTCTTATAAATTCAATTTTCAAAAATATTTTCTTGTTACAACAGTTATAGTGGAGGTCTACCATAATGGATTTAGGAATCAAGGAAATAAGCCATCCTTACTCACTATAAATCATTTATTATAGATATAACTTAGCTTCACTATTAACAAGATCATAAAGAAGTTTATATTCATTACTTTATCCATTCTTTCAATTAGTTAATCAAAGAACATTTATTCTGCATCTGCTGGCTATTGTGCTATTAGTATAAAAATAAATACTCTATCCCCTCCCACAGAATGATAGCACAGATCAGTAAAATAGAGCATTTCTTGTTTTTCAAATGTATATTTATTCAAAAGGTTTTAATTAAATAAATAATATAGTTATACCCACATTCGTATATAAATTCAATGTACTCTGCCCCAGTAGAAATTTCATGAAATTTAATGAGATAATCACAGAATGACATGAAAAAACAAAAGCCAAGAATAACCAATGTATTTTGGAAGAGAAGGAAGATTTTATAACAATAAGCCCCATATATAATATCAAAGCTTATCATAAAGCTATGATAATTACAAGCATGGTAGTGACAGAGGGATAAATAAAAACAACAATGGAACATAATGGAGAGCCCTGCATATAGGGAAGTTTGCCATGTTACAGAAATGGCATTATAATACATAGCCAGATTATTTTAAAACATTTACATTTTTGTTCTTATTATGGAAAAAAAAAACTTATTATTCAACTCACAAAGAAATTCCAAGTGGCTAAAGATCCAAACTTAAAAGCAAAAATTTAATAGTATGTAAAAGGGGCTGGGCACAGTGGCTCACACCTGTAATGCCAGTGCTTTGGGAGGATGAGGCAGGCAGATCACCTGAGGTTAGGAGTTCAAGACCACCCTGGCCAACATGGCAAAACCCTGTCTCGACTAAAAATACAAAATTAGCTGGGTGTGGTGGCACACGCCTGTAATTCCACCTACTCAGGAGGCTGAGGCAGGATAATCACTTGAACTCAGGAGGCGAATGTTGCAGTGAGCCAAGATCACACCACTGTGCTCCAGCCCAGGTGACAGAATGAAACTCTGTCTCAACAACAACAAAAAATATAGTATTTAAAAGAAAATGTAGGAGAATATATTTATGATATTTTGGTATAGGAAAGATTTCTTAGGAAGGACTTTAAAAAACAGTAACATAAAAGGAAAATTGATTTACTTTAACAAAGTTATAAAATAAAAGATAAGTACAGAATGGAAAGATATGTTTGCTTGATGTATAAGGAATGGGATTGTTATTTATAATATATAAAGAGTTTAGATCAATCAACAAGAAAAATACAAAGCAGCAAATCAATAAATGGACAAAGTATATAAAATTTAGAGACTAAGGTATCTAAGTGACCAACAAACAACAGAAAAAATGCTCAGAAATGAATGGAAACATTCAAGTTAAGGCAATAATAACAGCATTTCACATTCATTAGACTGGCAAAAATGTGAAAGTCTGATAATGCCAAGTGTTGGAGAGAATGTGGAGTAAATCTCACATAATGTTGATTGAAGGATAAGTTGATTGAATTACTTAGGAAGGCAATTTAGACATATGTTATATGTTTTAAAAGTTCCTTGTAAGATATGTTTTCTCTTGCCTCTGGGTGTTTGCTTAACTGATTCTTATATATTCACCCTCCTCCACCTTCATATGGTCAATTTCTGCCAATATCTTTAGGTCTCAATACACAGTTAGCCCTCTGAATTCAAGGTTCCACACCCATGGATTCAACCAACTGCAGACTGAAAATGTTCAAGAAGACAATAGAAAATTACTGCACAACAATAAAAGCAAATTTTAAACAACACAGTAAAACAACTATTTAAACAAGCATTTACATCGAATTGGGTATTATAACTAATCTAGAGATGACTTAAGGTATACAGGAAGATATGCATAGCCTACATTTATGTAAATATTATGCCATTTTCTATAAAAGACTTGAGGATCTGCAGGAGTCTGGGAACAAATCCTGCCTCACCATCCTCTACTGTAGAACCAAGGGATGACCATATATGTTGTTTCTTTTAATTGCCAAGTCTGAATGCTCCACTTTTGTGCTGTTCTCGAGTTTTCCACATGTGAGTGCTGAAATCATGCACTGAAACACTCAGGGGAGCATTATTTACATCATGGTCTATGGCAATGCTATTGCTGGAGTTGTACATTGTGGTAACCATGTCATAATGTCCCTATCACAGTACTGACCACACTGTATTGTAACTGCCTGCTGACTTATCCATCTTTCTCACTGAGTAGACAAGGGACATCACACTAGATACCAGAAGTCAACGTATCAAAACATCGAATCTTTACCTCCATCATGAGGCCATGTAGGCACACACCCTCTACTCATATACCATATCAGAAAGCAATTTTAGGGAAAGAAGCAGAGAAGAAGTTATCTAAGAAACTAAGTATTTTATCTGAGTTAATATTTCCTGAAAGGTGTAGGAATAAGTACCCGACAAGGCAAGGTGGCTCACGCCTATAATTCTAGCAGTTTGGGAGGTCCAGGAGGGAGGATTGCTTGAACCCAGGGGTTAGAGGCCAGCCTGGACAACATAGGTAGGCCTCATTTCTACAAAAAGTTTAAAAAAATAGCTGGCATGATGGTGCACACCTGTGGTCCCAGCTACTCGGGAGGCTGAGGTGGGACGATCACTTGAAACTGGGAAGTCAAGGCTGCAGTGAGCCGAGATCATGCCACTGCACTCCAGCCTGGGTGACAGAGGTGACAAAAGGAGACCCTATTTCAAAAAAAAAGTTAAAAATAAAAAATAATAAAAAGAAACAGTAACAAGCTGAACAACCAAAAATAAGCATCATGATAGCAGCTTGCTCTTCATTGGTTCATTGCCAATTCCCTGCCCCTAGAAGAGTGTCTCACACACAGCAGTCCCTGAAGAAAGGTTTTCCTGAATGAACAAACAAATCAAGTTGTCTTATGATTACTGTATTAGACTATATGTAAACTGAATTGAGGGCCCATGAGGGAGACTAGAACAGAGCTAGACAGGCATCCATGTTGCTGTATTGTGTTAAATTTGTGGTACTCCACATGTTAGCATGTTAAGAATTCCTTAGGATCAGGAAGTTTTGTAAGGTTATTTAATTTATTCAGGGACAATTCAGGAGAAAGAAGGAAAAAAACATGAAAAGAATTCATGGGAACTAGAATCACAGGAAAGCTGAATATATTCTAAAGATTTCCTGGCTCTTTAACAAGTAACATTTCTATAGCATTTTATAGACCCACAGACCTTTACATACCTTATCTCCTCAGCTACTCACCATGGAAGATAGAGACTACTCTGTCATTTCCTTCCCGTCAAGATAAAGATAATATCTCTCTACATTAAGTAGAGTTCTTTTTAAAAGTTCCTTTTACATCTTAAAGGTCATAAAAGTTGATCATCAAGAGCTGTTTGCTTTCTTTCAATTGTTTTAACTTTATTTTCAATAGAGTTTTGTTTGTTGAAAAGACAAGTACAAAAGAAACTTTAATGGAATTGGATTGTGTTAGGGATTAGAAAACAATGCCCCAAATGAAGGTCTCGGCAGGAGCCTCAGAAGCAAAAGTTTTTCTCTGACCTCCTGTCTCCCTGTCTCTCAATCTCATTCTCCCCCTCCCCACCAGGTTAGCTAGAATCCCTCTTCCCTTCCCCAAGGTAGGTGATAGAAACCAGAAGTCCTTTTCCCCAGAGTCAGCCATAAAACCTAAAAATATTAAACTGTCCCTCTGTTCAAGTTGTGTAAAAATGGGCTACAAAGAAATTACTAGACCGACCTTGTTGGACTGTAGGTCATAAGACCCCCATTCCAGAGAAGGCCCTGCCCCACACCCAGAAGGAAGGAATACATGCTGAGAGAGGCCAATAAAAATCTAGAATGACAGGCCTTGCTGGATTTGCCCACTCAGTCTATTAATATTCGATCATATCCTTTTAGTTCAATTATATTTCTACACAGCTATCCATACTTTGTTGAACCTAAGCATAAAAATGGACAATTTAGCAGATCAAAACCACAATGAGAGATCATCTCATAGCAGTCAGGATGACTTTTGTTTAAAAGTGAAAAAAATAACAGATGTTGGTGAGCCTGCAGAGAAAAAGGAACACTTAGGCACTGTTGATGGGAATGTAAGTTAGTGCAGCCACTGTGGGAACCAGTATAAAGATTTCTCAAAGAACTAAGAGTTGAACTATCATTCAACCCAGCAATCCCACTTTCAAAGGAAAATATATCATCCTACTGAAAAGACACATGCACTTGTGTGTTCATCTCAGCTCTGTTCACAATAGCAAAGATGTGGAATCAACCCAGGTGCCTATCAATGGTGGATTGGATAAAGCAAATGTGGTACATATACACCACAGAATACGACACAGCCATAAAAAAGAATGAAATCATGTCCTCTGCAGCAACATGGATGCAGCTGGAAGCCATTATACTAAGTGAACTAATGCAGAAACAGAAAACTGCATGTTTTCATTTATAAGTTGTAGCTAAATATTAGGTACACATGGACATAAAGATGGGAACAATAAACATTGGGTACTACTAGGCAGGGAGAGAGAGATGGGAGCAAGGGCTGAAAAACTATGGGGTACTATGCTCATTTACCTACGTGATAGATTTATTCAGACCACAGGTCTCAACATCATGAAATATATGTTTGCAACAAACCTGCATGTGAACCCCCGATTCTAAAATAAAAGCTGAAAAAAGGGACAATTTTCTCTGTATCTTTGGGTCTTTATCCTGAAGGCTCCCATGTATACATGTTAAGCAAATTTGTATGTTTTTGTTCTATTAATCAATGTGCCTCATGTTAGTGATTTTCAGTGAGTTTTAGGGGCCAAGGGCATTGGCCCCACAGTTACTAGGTTAAAGTTTCATTAACTCTTTTCTACACAACCTAAGATTCCACAAAGTGTGCTGAGGTGCATTGATGTATTAACTAAGAAGGGTTACCTGTAGACATTTTAGTGGCAATTGTGGTTCTTTCATATTTCCATTGAAAATATCACTGAATCTGATCTTTTTTCCTCAGCTATAAAGTACATATTTAAATTCATCCTATAGTGATGCATCTGTTCCTAAGTGCAACTGAAATCCACACTAAAAAGATACCAGAATAATGTAACTGCTTCATTAGGTTTCTATATTTCAACATATTTAAACTATGTGACTTTAAAATATTGGAGAACGTTTGGTTAGTTTTTATTTTCCTTTACAGTCACCCACTTTAGTGTGTATCAGTTACCATCAGAGTTCTTTTTAATATATAGATCTTGGAGAATGCATCTCTTTTAAGTGTAGTGTGCCATACCAAAGAGTTCAGTGATAGATTACATGTTTGGGGAGATACAATCTTATTTGTTATACCATAATTTAGTTTATATCCAGTAATACTTCACTCAAGGTTGGTTTGATCCTGGCATAATTTGAAGAGATAAATGACATAAATATATGTTTCAAAATA
The DNA here is from genome assembly GCF_001698545.2 of Rhinopithecus bieti. NCBI lineage: Eukaryota > Metazoa > Chordata > Mammalia > Primates > Cercopithecidae > Rhinopithecus > Rhinopithecus bieti. The sequence goes on from NW_016813642.1 coordinate 634,629, forward strand.
AATTCTATTGATATTTGTTTGCTCCCACTGATAAAATGTATCTCATGGCAGGATGACAGGATGTCACAGTTTGAGACTGGTTTTTATTGGTTTTTAAATTGTGCTATGCCCAGACCAACTGGTGCCTTATGTTAAGAATTGTTTCTCAGAGCACCAATTGTAGCACTTTCGTTCTTGATGAGATTAGGCAATGCAGCCATTTACCGATTGGAGCAAGTATATGGATTCTTCACTATTGTCCATAAGTGTGATAAAGTATGTTTACTTTCTCTAGACTTCATTTAAAAATTGCATAATTTGCTTGAAGTAGACACTTTTTTTCTCAATTCATCTACTTCTATGATACATCCTAACGAAGTAATTTCTAATGCTTTTGCCTGGCTATAACTCCAACTGTTTTCACTGACAGAGATTTTTACACTGAATCTGATATCTCATCTTCAATTTCTATAAAGTACATCTCCTTGGAAGGTTAATTTTGATGTCAGCATAACCAAAGCTTGAATTAACTATCTCCCAGATGAATGTTGTTAGAGTTACTGAAAGCAGAGTACAACTATTTACAGTAAGTTGCCATCACATGGAATCTACTCTTGATGACATTTGAAGGGGTGACTAATTTTCCTTCAAACTAAAAGCTGCTCTGGAACCTAAAGACTTTCATTCCAGCCTTCAACAGGATCCTCCTCTCACTTCCTCTTGGGATATAAATGCCTTCAAAGAGGGAAGCCTAGGATATACCACCTGGTGTTGAAAATGAGAAACTTCAGGAGCCATGGAGATTCCACATGACTCCAGTGCTGGCGAAAAGCCAGGGGAAAGTAAAAGATGCAAGAGAAAGATATAGGACTCTTCACAGTTCGTCTGCTTTGTACCAGAAAGTATTAGACACATGGAAGGCATACTTCTGTTGTTATTGTTGATTGTTGCCAATTTTGTGGATAGCTCCAACTCTGTTGGGGAAAAAAAGACGAGAAATAGAGAGCTTAATAGATAAGCAATAAAGAAACTAGGTTTTTTTCATTTGCTTTCCTTTCAAATCCATGGCTTTAAAAAGCAAAGTTAGGCTGGGCATGGTAGCTCACACATGTAATCTTAGCACTTTGGGAGGCTGAGGCAGGAGGATCACTTGGGGTCAGGAGTACGAGACCAACCTGAGCACAATGTCTTTTGTTAATTTGGCAATGGAGCTCCTACCCTCAATGAGGAGAAAAGAAAAGAAAATCCTTCAGTATGAGAGTTATCTTGAAATAAACTGTCCCCAACTCATACATGCGCTTAAACATTGTATTCTTTCTTGGGTTACCATCTTAGAATAAACACTCAGAATATGAATTGTCTTTTCTACAAATCACCACAGCTGTTGATTAGATTTTGATTTCAACTGTTGGTTTGGGTTTTGATTCAAATGTTTCACTGCAACGTAATTCATTCTTGCATTCATTCAGTAAACATATTGTAAACTACCTATTGAATTTGTTCCAGGAAGTATAAAATGCTGAACATAAAAGACAAACAAGAATGTTTCTGTTCTTTAAGTTGACAGATAAGGTAGGAAGGCTGACATATAAGCCAAAATTATTCTGCCAGATAGACAAAGAAGTGAGCAAAAATGCTGAAAAAAAGAAAGCCTAAGCAAAAGGATTTATTATTGAGCATACAAATTCTAACAATTCCAAATCTTACCTTATGGTTGAGAAAAAGATTTTACTGAGAGTTAGGTTTCATGAGTCAAGGTTGCAAAGAAAGGGAAGGATCAGATGATATTTGTTTTTTAATGCAATGCTAAGGAGTTAGTACTTTATCCTATAAACCAGTGTTTCTCAAAGTGGGTTCCATAGACCAGTAGTGGTCTCCATCAAGTGACCAGGTGGTCCTGAGATACTTGGGTTGTTTTAGAAAGTGAAGTAATGAGCAACTTAATTTATATGCATTTCAGAAATTTGGATTGTGAAATTATTTTCATAAGCTACTATTGTTGTAACCATTTCATTCTTTAAAAGTATGTGTATGTTATAGAGAATCAAAATAAAAACTCCTGCAAGGACCAGGCAGGTCATGTGTATGAATAAGCAGGTTGTCTATAATTTGTTTTTCAGTGTCAGAGAGAAAGCAGGAGGGAGGGAAATATGAAGACCTAGACAGTACATTTTCTGTAAAGTGGGAAGATGTTAAGGAATCCAGCTAATTGTTGCCATGTAGGAATTCAAGATATATTATATCATATCATATATTTTAATGTAGAAAATATATATTTATATCTACATATTATATAACATACATACATATAATATTACATGTATATATGTATTGCATATTTGACCTTAATTTATTGTATGCATAATATACATGCATGTGTGTGTGTGTGTATTTGTTTTCAAAGAGTAGCCATAAATCTGGATTTCTAGGCAACCTCTTTCAATACATATGTTGGCAAATAACCCAAATTTAAAACACATGTGGGCCAGTAGTATCAAGCCAAAGATCACACATTTGTGGGCCAGGTTTAAAATCACTGTAACATTACATGGATAGCATTGGTTCATTCCACTCTTCTAATACTTGATTAAAGTGGGGAGGAGCAAGGGAGTTTCACTAGCTAAAATATTTTCATGTCTGTAGGAACTATTATTTAACGTTTTTAAAATGTTTTCTATTTTTAATATATGTTAAATGTGCATTTTACTGTTACTGTGGCATTTCATGACATTTCATGACATATATCTTGTTTACCAGAAAAGGTCAATGGCTCAAAAGTGATCCATTGAATAATAAAACAGGGAATGAAAGTAGAAATACAAATTCTCCAAATAAAAAATGCAATCTAACTGTGTGTGTGCTGGAAAAGCAAGTTGCCCAAAACTACATCATAAGAAAAAGACAATGGCATTTCTTCTAACTAACTTCCTAATTTACATTATCATATTAACCAATATTCAAATACTTTATAAGTCATTGATACTATCCCAATCATTTGATGATATTAAAGATTAAGCATTAAATATTCTTTTTACTGTCAAAGTTACTGTACTGACTTTTTAATTAACATAATTTTGGAAGGAATCCACATTTACCATGTGGTAGGTGATCTCCATCATCAAACATGTGCAGAGTAGAAGAAAAATTGAAGAAGTTAACAAGGAAATGTACTTTCAAATATATGTCATGTTATCGATTCTTGATAATAATGATGCAATATAAGAGCAGCTATTAATTTAATATCAAGTACTCTGCTATATCTTTCCAATGTGTGTGTGATCTCTTATTGCTAGTAGGAGAAAAACTCTTAAAGAAAATTGTTATTATCCCCCCGTTACACAAATGAGGAGAGCAAATTCAGGTTCTCATGTCTATTCAGTTGGTGAAAGTTTTTATGATTACTTAATATCACCATTGGTGCTATATAGAAGAGGCAAAGCCAAAATTTAATACAAATTTTTTTGAATTCTAAACTTATGATCTTTCCATTTCGCAGTGCTACTCTTCTGCTTTAATCCATGTAAACCTGTGGCTACAGCATATTGAGTAGCTCATAGTTAGTATAACTGTTTTAGCTTGGTATTTTCATATTTTAAAAACTATTTTAGTCTCATATATTTTCACACTTCCAAATTTGAAACTTTCCCCTTTTAATTCCTCTCTAGTTTGTTAACCAAAATATATTTTAACAAAGAAATCCACCAAGCTTTAAGGAACTATAAACCCATAAACTCTTTTTTTTTTTGAGGTAGAGTCTCGCTCTGTCACCCAGGCTAGAGTGTGGTGATACAATCTCGGCTCACATCCGCCTCCTGGGTTTAAGCAATCCTCCCACTGCAGCCCCCCTAAATAGCTGGGACTATAGGTGCAAGCCACCTGGCTAATTCTAATATTTTTTGTAGAGAAAGAGTTTTACTATGTAGTCCAGGCTGGTCTTGAACTCCTGAGGTCAAGTGATCCACCTACCTCAGCCTCCTAAAGTGCTAGGATTACAGGCATGAGCCACTGCACCTGGCCAGTGGCCATAAACTTTTAAAATGTAGGAGATAATATTTTCAAAATATCAGCCTTAACATTGATCATGTATATCTCTAGTGATACCTCATATAAACACTTTTCTTACTATCATTTCTTCCAGAAAGAGCCATTATATTCAAACCCATTATTCCTCCCTGAATGTTGTCAGGGAGGAAAACTTTCCCACTATCCTTTTAAGCTCTGTAAATGGTGACCTGTGAATTTAACTGACAATAGACACATCAACAGAAGAAAAAGAAAACCCTAAAATTTATTTATATGCATATACTAATGCACAAAAGAAGCAGCTTACTAAATGGCTAGAGTTAGAGGTTTATACACCTAACTTAATAGGGGTGAGGGGTCATGAGAAAAGGCTTCTATGGAAAGAACAAAGGAGTTCCTAAGTGAACAAACAGGAGAAAATAAACTTTGAGGTGCTTGTTTATGCATGTGTGAGTGGTCTCCATTTTTATCTTTATGGCTATAAAATTCCCTTTAGCATCATTCCCAGAAGTTTCTGCTTTTAGTGAGATAAGGGAAGCTTGAAAAGACTTCCGTCTGCATCTGTTGAATTGCAAATGTCTTTAATTTAAAATTCTCTTTATGCCAATTCGAGGGTCTGAGTCCTTAATGTCAAACTTTACCCACATAAGAAAATTTTTTTAGATCTAAGAATTTTCCTATGATGCTTACTTATTGAAAACCTATCCACCAATTTCAAAAATACCCACTGAATCTGTTACCAGCCACAAATTCTTAGGCTCCTACACAATAGAAACTGACACAAGGCCAAACAAGTTTCCCAGACAAAGCTTTTATTGGGGGCTTATGTTTGAGCACCAGCGAGACTGTACGGGAGGGAGAGTTCACCAGCTTGTGATCCTTTATCTGGCAAAGGAAAGGAGTCAATGTTAAAGGAAAGCTATGTCAGCATGATTAGGGAGGGGGTTTCAGCTGTGCAAATGCAGTGTAGAAACATACTTTTTCATACATCACATGACTAAAAAGTGGCAGAAAGTTCCTCCTTGGGTGGGGATTTTAGTATTATTGAGATGTGAAGCCAGCTGGACCTTCTGGGTCAAGTAGGGAATGGGAGAACTTTTCTGTCTAGCTAGAGGATTGTAAAATACACCAATCAGCTCTCTGTGGCTAGCTAGAGGTTTGTAAAATGGACCAATCAGCACACTTTAAAATGGACCAATCAGTGCTCTGTAAAATGGACCAATCAGCACTCTGTAAAATGGACCAATCAGCAGGATGTGGGCGGGACAAATAAGTGAATAAAAGCTGGCCCCTCAGCCTGCAGCAGCAACCTGCTTAGGTCCCCTTCCACCATGTGAAAGATTTTTTCTTTCACAATAAACCTTGCTGCTCCTCACTCTTTGGGTCCATGCCACCTTTAAGAGCTGTAACACTCACTGCAAAGGTCTGCAGCTTCATTCTTGAAGTCAGCAACACCAAGAACCCACTGGAAGGAACTAACTCTGGACACATCTTAGCAACCCAGCTGGGACCATCGCCAAGCAGTGAGTACCATCGGACCCCTTTCACTTGCTGTTCTTTCCTGTTTTTCCTTAGAATTTGGGGGCTGAACAGCAGGCACCTGTTGGCCAATTAAAAGTGACTAGCATAGCTGCTGAACGAAAGACACAGGTGTCAGGCTTTCTGGGAAAGGGCTCTCTAACAACCCCCAACTCTTTGGAGTTGGGAGTGTTGATTTGCCCAGAACCAGCTTCTACTTTTCCTGTACTTCCAGGATGAGCCAAAGGTCGACAGAGAGGAAAGCCATTCAGCTCCAGGGTCCCCCAAAATATTGGTTGATCCTGCAGCCATGAGCAGAACTCTCCACGTAGTCCAAGTGAGACTCAGCTATCTATCCTATCTATCCTGACCCTTGTCTCCTGGGTCCTAATGCCTGTCAGACAAACTTCTCACCTTTCTTTTCCGAGGTTAGTGCCACTTCTAAAAACCACTCCCGGTCTCTGGAGCTTTACTAGTTTCTCCTATAATGATGATTTCTAGTATAAACTTCAGGACTCTGTTCCCTTATTTAGCCACCTGGGCTCACCAATAAGAAAGACATAATTTTTGCCCAAAGCCCCATTGATCAGGGGGCAATGTCTGGAATTTTAGGAGCCCTCCTCAGACTAGCAGACCTAAGAGAAGCAATTCCTGAAGCTAGGTTATGGGGAGCCTCAGAAATTGTATCCTTCCTATTCATGTGATGAGAGGTAAGGACAAAAGGCATCAGTCTTCCAACCTGGGAGATTCTTTCCCCTCCCTAAGGGTATAACCAGCCCTCCACTCCATTTTGAGGCATATTATCTTTATAGGACAGGGCTAAGGTCCCAATACTAACAGAAGAAAATGCTTAGGTCTCTAACAGGTTTTCGAGAATGCATTGGTAAGGGCCACTAAATCTGATTTTTCTTGGTCCTCTTTGTGGTCTAAGAGGAAAGGCAAGGGTGCAGGTTTTCAAGAATGCTTCAGTAAGGGCTGCTAAATGCAACCTTCCTCAGTCCTCCTTGTGGTCTAGGAAGAAACCTAGTGTTTCTGCTGCTGCGTCAGTGAGCACAGCTATTCCAATCCGCAGGGTCCAGGGACCGTTGCAGGTTCTTGGGCAAGAAGGGTTTCTGTTGCTGTGTCAGTGAGTGCAACTATTCCGATCAGCGGGGTCCAGGGACCATTGCAGGTTCTTGGGTGGGGATTGGGGGGAAACAAACAAACCAAAACCATGGGCATTTTTTTTCTTTGAGATGGGAAACATTCAGGCATCAACAGGCTCACCCTTGAAATGCGTCCTAAGCCATTGGGACCCATTTGACCTGCAAACCCTGAAAAAGAAGCAGCTTATTTTTTTCTGCAATATGGCCTGGCCCTAATATTCTCTCTCTGATGGGGAAAAATGACCACCTGAGGGAAGTATAAATCACAATACTATCCTGCAGCTTGACCTTTTCTGTAAGAAGGAAGGCAAATGGAGTGAAATGCCTTATGTCCAAGCTTTCTTTTCATTGAAGGAGAATCCACAACTATGCAAAGCGTGCAATTTATATCCCACAGGAGGACCTCTTAGCTTACCTCCATATCTTAGCCTCCCTACAGTTCCTCTTCCTATTATTAATAAGCCTCCTCTAATCTCCACCTCCCAGAAGGAAAGAAGCAAATAAATCTCCAAGGGATCACAAAAACTCCTGGGCTATCAGTTATGTCTCCTTCAAGCTGTGGGGGGAATGGGAATTTGGGCCAACCCAGGTACATGTCCTCTTCTCCCTCTGATTTAATGTGGATCAAAGTAGACCTGGGGAAATTTTCAGATGATCCTGATAGGTATATAGATCTCCTACAGGGTCTAGGGCAAACCTTCGACCTCACTTGGAGAGAGGTCATGTAATTGTGAGATCAAACCCTGGCCTTTAATGAAAAGAATGAGGCTTTAGCTGCAGCCCGAGAGTTTGGAGATACCTGGTATCTTAGTGAAGTAAATGATAGAATGACAGCTGAAGAAATGGACAAATTCCCTACTGGTCAGCAAGCTGTCCCCAGTATGGATCCCCATTGGGACTTCGACTCAGACCATGGGGACTAGAGTCATAAATGTCTGCTGACCTGTGTTCTAGAAGGACTAAGGAGAATTAGGAAATAGCCCATGAATTATTCAATGATGTCCACCATAACTCAGGAAAAGGAAGAAAATCCTTCCGCCTTCCTTGAGCAGCTACAGGAGGCCTTAAGAAAATATAGTCCCCTGTCACCTGATTCCCTCCAGGGTCAATTGATCCTAAAAGATAAGTTTACTACCCAATCAGCCACAGATATCAGGAGAAAGCTCCAAAAGCAGGCCCTGATCCCTGAACAAAATCTGGAGACATTATTAAACCTGGCAACTGTGGTGTTCTATAATAGGGACCAAGAGGAACAGGCTGAAAAGGAAAAGCAAGATCAGAGAAAGGCTGCAGCGTTAGTCATGGCCCTCAGATAAACAAACCTTGGTAGCTCAGAGAGGACAGAAAATGGAGCAGGCCAATCACCTGGTGGGGCTTGTTATCAGTGTGGTTTGCAAGGACACTTTAAAAAAGATTGTCCAATGAGAAACATGCTTCCCCCTGGCCCATGTCCACTATGCTGAGGCAGTCAGTGGAAGGTGTACTGACCCAGAGGACAAAGGTTCTCTGGGCCAGAAGCCCCCAACCAGATGATCCAACAACAGGACTGAGGGTGCCCAGGGCAAGTACTAGCTTATGTCATCACCCTCACTGAGGCCCGGGTACATTTAACCATTGAGGGCCAGGAAATTGACTTCCTCCTGGACACTGGCATGGCTTTCTCGGTGTTAATCTCCTGCCCTGGACAGCTGTCCTCAAAGTCCGTTACCATCCGAGGAATCCTGGGACAGCCTGTAACCAGGTATTTCTCCCACCTCCTCATTTTTAATTGGGAGACTTTGCTCTTTTCACATGCCTTTCTTGTTATGCCTTAAAGTCCCACACCCTTATTAGGGAGGGATATATTAGCCAAAGCTGGAGCTATTATCTACATGAATATGGGGAAGAAGTTACCCATTTGTTGTCCCCTGCTTGAGGAGGGAATCAATCCTGAAATCTGGGCATTGGAAGGATGATTTGGAAAGGCAAAAAATGCCCTCCCAGTCCAAATCAGGCTGAAAGACCCCACCACTTTTCCTTATCAAAGGCAATATCCCTTAAGGCCTGAAGCTCATAAAGGATTACAGGATATTGTTAGACATTTAAAAGTTCAAGACTTAGTAAGAAAATGCAACAGTCCCTGCAACACCCCAATTCTAGGAGTACAAAAACCAAATAGTCAGTGGAGACTAGTGCAAGATCTTAGACTCATCAATGAGTCAGTAATTCCTCTATATCCAGTTGTACCCAACCCCTATACCCTGCTCTCTGAAATACCAGAGGAAGAAGAATGGTTCATGGTTCTGGACCTCAAAGATGCCTTCTTCTGTATTCCTCTGCACTCTGACTCCCAGTTTCTCTTTGTCTTTGAGGATCACACAGACCACACCTCCCAACTTATGCCCCAGGGGTTTAGGGATAGCCCTCATCTGTTTGGTCAGGCACTGGCCCAACATCTAGGCCACTTCTCAAGTCCAGGCACTCTGGTCCTTCAGTATGTGGATGATTTACTTTTAGCTACCAGTCTGGAAGTCTCATGCCAGAAGGCTACTCTAGATCTCTTGAACTTTCTAACCAATCAAGGGTACATGGTGTCTAAATTGAAGACCCAGCTCTGCCTACAGCAAGTCAGGCCCGCAGCAAGGAATGAATTTAGCCTATACTGTCTTATCCTTGCCCTAAAACATTAAAACAGTTGCGAGCGTTCCTTGGAATCACCAGCTTTTGCCAACTATGGATCCCCGGATACAGCAAGATAGCCAGGCCCCTCTATACTCTAATCAAGGAGACCCAGAGGGCAAATACTCATCTAGCAGAATAGGAACCAGAGGCAGAAACAGCCTTCAAAACCTTACAGCATGCCCTAGTACAAGCTCCAGCCTTAAGCCTTCCCACAGGACAAAAGTTCTCTTTATATGTCACAGAGAGAGCAGGACTAGCTCTTGGAGTCCTTACTCAGACTCGCGACAACCCCACAACCAGTGACATACCTAAGTAAGGAAATTGATATAGTAGCAAAAGGCTGTCCTCACTGTTTATGGGTAGTTGTGGCGGTGGCCATCTTAGTATCAGAGGCTATCAAAATAATACAAGGAAAGGATCTCACTGTCTGGACTACACATGATGTAAATGGCATACTAGGTGACAAAGGAAGTTCATGGCTATCAGACAACTGCCTACTTAGATACCAGGCACTACTCCTTGAGGGACTGGTGCTTCAAATACACATGTGTGTGGCCCTTAACCCTGCCACTTTTCTCCTAGAGGGTGGGGAACCAAATGAGCATGACTGCCAACAGCTCTTATGACTGCCATCTAATTATAGTCCAGACTTATGCCACCCAAGAGGATCTCTTAGAAGTCCCCTTAGCTAATCTCAACCTTAATCTATATACTGATGAAAGTTCATTTGTGGAGAATGGGATACAAAGGGCAGGTTATGTCATAGTTAGTAATACAACAGCACTTGAAAGTAAGCCGCTTCCCCCCAGGGACCAGTGCCCACTTAGCAGAACTAGTGGCACTTACCCGAGCCTTAGACCTGGGAAAGAGAAAAAGAATAAATACGTATACAGATAGCAAGTATGCTTATGTAATCCTACATGCCCATGTTGCAATATGGAAAGAAAGGGAGTTCCTAACCTCTGGGGGAACCAACCCCCCTTAGATACCACAAGGAAATCATGGAGTTATTGCACTCAGTGCAAAAACCCAAGGAGGTGGCAGTCTTACACCTCCGAAGCCATCAAAAAGGGGAAGGAGAGGGGAGAACAGCAGCATAGGCGGCCAGCAGAGGCAGGGAAAGACCAGCAGAGAAGAAAGAGAAAGAGAGAGAGAGGAAGAGATAGAGAGACAGAAAGTCAGGCAGAGAGAGAGAGAGAGAGGGGGGAAAGACAGAGAGAAAGAAAGAAAGAGAAAGACAGGAAGTCAACGAGAGAGAGACAGAGGAAAACACAAAGAGGCAGTCAGAGACAGAGAGAGGAAGAGACAGAGACAGAGGGAGTCAGAAAGAGAGAGACAAAGAGAAAAAGAGAAAGAGAGATGGTAGTAGTAAAGAAAAAACGGTGTACCCTATTCCTTTAAAAGCCAGGGTAAATTTAAAACCTGTAATTGATAATTGAAGATCTTCTCCATGACCCTGTAACACTCCAACACCACCTTGTTGTCAGTGTAAATAAGGGCATATCCCAAAAGCACTGAGGCCACTGACAACCCATAGCCTTCCTATCAAAAATCCGTAACCCACCAGGTTTCCTAACAGGGGATCTAAATGATCTAAATCTTAATTAATTACCATACAAAAGTCCGACCAGACCTAGGAGAAACTCCTTTTAGGACAGGAGACAGATGGTTCCCCCCAGGTGATTAAGGAAAAAAAGACACAATGGGTATTCAGTAAATGATAAGGAAACTCTTGTAGAAGCAGAGTTAGGAAAATTGCTTAATAATTGGTCTGCTTAAACATGTGAGCTGTTTGTACTCAGCTAAACCTTAAAGTACTTACAGAATCAGGAAGGAAAAATCTACACAATTCCAAGTTAATATTGATTAAATGAGGTCTCATTAATAGCAAAGAATAATTGAAATCCCAAACTTACAAGGTTTTCAACAAAACTAAATTTTGCTAAAAGTTAACAGTGTAACATGTATTATCCTAACTTCTAATCTTGTGGAAATGAGACCCTACCAGTGCCCCTCAAAGTTCAAGTTGCAAGAAATAACAAAATCTATCCTTACTCTACAATCCCAAATAGACTCTTTGGCAGCAGTGACTCTCCAAAACCGCGGAGACCTAGACCTCCTCACTGCTGAGGAGTACTTTGCACCTTCTTAGGGAAAGAGTGTTGTTTTCACACTAACCAGTCAGGGATAGTATGATACGTCATCCAGCATTTACAGGAAAAAGCTTCTGAAATCAGACAATGCCTTTCAAATTCTTATGCCAACTCTGGAGGTGGGCAACATGTCTTCTTCCCTTTCTAGGTCCCATGACAGTCATCTTGCTATTACTCACCTTTGGGCCCTGTATTTTTAACCTCCTTTTCAATTTTGTTTCCTCTAGGATCGAAGCCATCAAGCTACAGATGGTCTTACAAATGGAACCTCAAATGAGCTCAACTAACAACTTCTACCAAGGACCCCTGGACTAACCCGCTGGCCCTCTGGCCCAGAGAGTTCCCCTCTGGAAGATGCTACCACTGCAGGGCCCCTTCTTTGCCCCTATCTAGCAGGAAGTAGGTAGAGTGGTCATCACCCAATCCCCAACAGCAGTTGGGGTGTCCTGTTTAGAGGGGGGATTGAGAGGTGAAGCCAGCTGGACTTCCTGGGTCGAGTGGGGAATGGGAGAACTTTTCTGTCTTGCTAGAGAATTGTAAAATGCACCAATCAGCTCTCTGTGGCTAGCTAGAGGTTGGTAAAATGGACCAATCAGCACACTGTAAAATGCATCAATTTTACAGTGCTCTGTAAAATGGACCAATCAGTGCTCTGTAAAATGGACCAATCAACAGGTTGTGGGTGGGGACAGATAAGGGAATAAAAGCTGGCCACCCCAAATGAAGCTGGAAACCATCATTCTGAGCAAACTGTCACAAGGACAGAAAACCAAACACTGCATGTTCTCACTCACAGGTGGGAATTGAACAATGCGAACACTTGGACACAGGGTGGGGAATGTCACACACTGGGGCCTGTCATGGGATCAGCGGAGGGTGGGGGGGGGATAGTATTAGGAGAGATACCTAATGTAAATGACGAGTTAATGGGTGCAGCACACCAACATGGCACATGTAAGCATATGTAACAAACCTCTATGTTCTGCACATGTGCCCTAGAACTTAAAGCATTAAGAAAATAAAAAAAAAATCTGGCCACCCCAGCCAGCAGCAGCAACCCGCTCGGGTCCCCTTCCACTCTGTGGAAGCTTTCTGCTTTTGCTCTTCACAATAAATCTTGCTGCTGCTCACTCTTTGCGTACCGTGCCACCTTTAAGAGTTGTAACACTCACTGCAAAGGTCTGTGGCTTCATTCTTGAAATCAGTGAGACCAAGAACCCATGGGAAGGAACCAACTCCAGACACATTATAATGAGGCAAAGGGTCAGGATCAGTCATTATCCTGGTCTTGTCTGCCTACAGGTAATAGGGTTAACTCCCCTGAATAAGATTTATGGTGGATTTATGGTGGCTGCCTATCTTAGTTTCTTCATATAGTTTGCAAGGTCTGGTGAGGAGGTATGGCACTAATGGAGGTAGTACAACAAGGTCTGGTAGTCAGCAGATATGAAAAAAATGCATTAGTTAGTGTTGGGGGCCAAGTCTCATCCCTATTCTGTCTCATTCCCGCCCCTCCCCCCACCAACCAACCACCTGAGAGATTTTATCTTCCTTAATCTTAAGGAGAAGGGGCTAGAGGTCTCATCTTCTGGAGCTACTTCCTGCTGATCGGGGTTGTCATTGCTGCCTAACTTCGGAGGTTGTAAAAACCTCTCACTGACTGACCTAATGATATATAGGGACTCAGATCCTCCTGGGTAGTATTGGTTGTTCCACCATTAGCTTGACTAGGGGATTTCAAGCCTGAAAGGCACAAACTTTAATAGTCCTCACCCCTGTGGAATATCATAAATAATTATTTAAAAAAATCAAATAGCATCAGTGATAATTAGTAAACATCCTTAAGCCTAGTTTAATAATGCCCGTAAGAAGAAATCAGATGCCATCTGAAATCTAAGTGAATAGGCTAGAAAACCAGTCTCCTGCTGTCTGAAATATCAGAGTGTGTTGATCTAGAGTATGTTGCAACTAAGTAATTTTCTGTCTTATTTTTTTCTACTCTAATTTCAATTTGTGAAAATGCATTTATATATGTGCAGCAAGAGGAGTTAGTTACCATGCAACCCTCACATTTTTCGGCAAGCATAAAATGTAGAACTATTCTGTTATCTAAAACTACCTGGGCTACTGAATTGAGTGATACTTGAAAATCAGTTAAAGAATTGGCAGTTTCATTAGCTAATATGAATATGGTCTTTGAAATATTCCTCAATACCCATTGATGAGCTGCTACTCCCCACCAGGGAAGCAATGAATAACCCAGAATAGTTTGTCTTCATCTGGGATACCTCCTGGTAAATCTCGTGCTACCCCAGTGAATAATTTGAAGGAGCTCATCCAGTGTTTGACTTTAGTGTTTTTGTGAACAGAAAAAGAGACCACTGAAGTTTCCATAAGATAAAACCCATTGCTAGTTTCATTGCTTAGACATAGGGATGCCTATTCTTTGCCATCCCATGCACACACAAAAATGTAGCATGTGAGTGCATTCATCTTATCTGTGCCATTTTGGGATGATTGGGTAATACTAATATAAGGGTCTATTGCATGTCTCCAACCCAGACATTTTTACCTGCTGGTAACAACCATTCCTTTCTAGGGTCAAACGCTTTGCATGAATTTAAAGGTGGGCTTAACTGTTGATCGTAGGTGGGTATTTCACATTTTAAAAAGCAGAGTAGGAGTTGGAGTTGTCCTGGAAGATGCATGAATTTGACACAATAGGTAACCTGAAATGTTGGGGTGGGGTGGGAATTGGAGGCCCTGGAGCCCCAAGGGGTTATAGACTAGAAAGATCTGAAAACATAGGAGACTTTCAGCCCAGAAGGAATTCAAGATTCAGTACAAATTGTAGAAAATAATAATTAAAAAACCCTCAAAACAGTGAACAAGACTAGGATCTAAAAACAGGTATACTATAGTTTTTTAAAATTTTTCTTGAAACATAATTTTTTGTCTCCAGTCTCCCATTTATACCAGGGCTTGGATGTAGGCTCTGAGACCAAGTGATTGCAGAGAGATCACTCCAGGCCCCACACAACACAGTGCTATAAGTCATGCAAGAGGGCCAAAGTGTCAAGGGAGGAGAGTGAGTCACTTCCCACCCAAAACTGAGTACAGGCTTGGATAGTCGTCTCTATCTCCTCAACTTTGTACCTGGTCCAGGTCCTACTGAGTTGAAGCCCATAGTCTGCAGTAACCAAGTGACAATGAATAAAGTTATGCATTAGATAAAACGAGAAAGTGGGTCAGGACAGGAATTGCTCAGAAATTGAATCCAAGTACTGTCTCTTCTGTTCTCACAAAGACAACATGCAGAATGACAGAACTGCATGCCCCAAAACAAAGGACTGAAAAGGTCACAGACCTCTCTTCCTCACCAAGTGCCACATAGGGAAGTGAAGTAGCAAAGGGGCTTTAAACAAAGTTGCAGGATGGAGAGCCAGGGTGCCTGAGTTTTTCCACCACATGGAAGCCAGGGGAAGGGTGCAATGCACACTTGCAACCTGCTGTATGCTGGGTTGATGAGCCCTGGGAAGCCGACCATTTCAATCTGTCCCTCATGGATGTCTGTTAAGGTGGCTCACACCAGGAAAACCAAGCTAACAATTTCAATCTCTCCCTCATGGATGTCTATTAAGGCCAAGCCAGTTAAAATAAGAGGAAGTGAGAAAGGGAAAAAGAAGCAACAGAAAGAACAAAGGAGATAGAAAAGAAAAGAGAAGAATTGTGGGCAAGGGGGCCTGAAGAGTCCCTGGCAGGCTAGAGGATAACTCCCCAATTGCAGTGACACTGAATCAGAAATGCAGGCGGCCACTACTCAGTCACGAAGAGATCCTAGTCAGCAGTCCTGCTGGCTCTCAAGTCTCCTCCTCCAGGAGAGAAAATGCTCCCCACATCCCGTGATCCTGCTGCATTCACCAAGAAAGTTGTTACTGACCAAGGTTCTTGGGATCTCACACAACAGAAATTGACACAGGGCCAAGCAAGTTCCCTAGGCAAGGCTTTATTGAGGACTTATGCTCAAGTATAAGAGATACTGTATAGGAGCAAGAGTTCCCCATCTGACTCCCTGAGAGGAGTCACTCAGGATCTTTTATTTGGGGAGGGAAAAGGGCCCATGTTAAAGGAAAAGTATCTAAGCATGATTAGCCATGCTTTCTGTACAGCCTGTGGAACTGTGAGTCAATTAAAGCTCTGTTCTCTATAAATTACCAAGTCTCAGGTAGTTCTTTATAGCAATGTGAGAACAGACTAATACAATGTCATTTTGAGGGATTCACTAATTTAACATTTATATATTGATTGCCATATATATGCTGGGGTTGTGCTAGGAAAAAACATATATGACATTGTTGCAATTCCCCAAAGGCTTACAATGGGGAAGATAAGATGTGTACACAAATAAATGGAATAACTGTGTAATATAGACTCTTTCAAAGGAAAGTGTCCCAGGATCTCACTCAGAAAAATTACTTGCAGCTGGGGCAATTAGGCGAGCTCCCTACTGAAGTTGAAGCCAACAAGGCAATGGGGCATTTTGATAAGTACATATTT
This sequence comes from Rhinopithecus bieti, assembly GCF_001698545.2. NCBI lineage: Eukaryota > Metazoa > Chordata > Mammalia > Primates > Cercopithecidae > Rhinopithecus > Rhinopithecus bieti. Next base: position 650,665 of record NW_016813642.1, read on the forward strand.
AGGAAGAGAATTGTTGGCTGAGGAGATTGTGTAAACCAAAACAATAGATGTGCAGGAGATGGGATTATGTAAAACAATATTATCACCAAGTGGAATATCAGGACAAATCATTAGGTAGTAGTGGGTTTGATCAATTAGCAGAGAAAGAATCTGGAATTGAGGTTAGGGTTTAATGAGACATCAAATGTGCCTAGCTAAATAACAGAAATAATTGCCATGTTCTAAATGAGAAGTGAGATGTATACACCTGTTGCTAGGCAGAAAATATCATTTGCTCTTGCTGAAGTGGTCCCTGGTCTGAGAACCATCATTATAGGAAAGAATTTAGAATCACTTATAATTTTTTGGACCAAATCAGTAAAGCACAGAATTTGTAATTTAGATTGGTTTTGCTCTTTATTACAATGGTGTGTGAGCATCACGTTTCTTATTGGTACCTATTTCCAGGACAATAACAGATCTGAGTAGTCTCTTGCTTAGATGAAAGTAACAAGATTCCCCAAAACCCAGTGGATTTGCTTGGAAATTTGTAGTATCATTAAGTGCAATTCAAAGATAATACACTGAAACATCAAGCCAGGTGTGTAGAGTAGCATATGAGATGACATATATTGTCTCCATAGATAGAATCCCAGCCACTTGCTAAGCCAACAGCAAACACCAAAAGCCCCAACCTTCTCTCACATGGAAACAGTATGCTAATATTGCCCCAATCTTCTCTCACATGGAAACAGTATGCTAATATTGTTTAGCAAATACAAATAAATATGAGTCACTAAACTCTTCTTCACTTTGTTTTCATCTATTTGTTTTAAAGATTCATTAATAAATATATAAGAAAACTTTTGGGGAAAAAATCATTAAGCCTAACCCTCATCTATTTCCAACTGCAGAGATTGTTTCCGTACTGAATTATTACATTTTAATGATGTTATAAAAATCTTACCTCATTCATAAAGATAAGTAATAGAAATAACCATAAGTCTTAAAATGATGCACTGATATTTAAAGCATTTTAAATCCTAGAGTGTAAAAATCTAAACAGATTTTTAATAATTTTTATAATTGCACATTTTCATTTTCATGAATTTATACATGTGTAATATTTTGCTGACACCTACAAAGTGCATTTATTGAATGTCAAGCTAGTGCGTCACATGTACTATCACTAATGCTTGAAACAATGCTACAAGCTAGATATCTTTAACTCGTTCTACAGATAAGAAATCTAAAGTCAAAGAGCTAAAGTAATTTCTTCTGGGTTGTAATGTTGGTACAAGACCAAGCTGAGATTTTGGAGACCTCTAGCTGATGTGAGTTTTTTTCATTTTATTTTAAAGGCATTGTTAATTAAATTCTTTATATGTATCAATTGTAAGACTTTCCATGTTTATTTCATCTAATCCTCATAAAAACCCTATATATTTCAGCTAACTATGAAACTTGTTCTACAAAAATAAAAACTTAAGGCACAGAAAGAAGAAATAAGTTATCCACATTCATACAGATCCTAAGAAGTGGGGTCCAGTATACCGTTCAGCAGAGCAAAGTTACCAACTAATTGCTCTGTATGAGACGCAGAACATTTGTTTACTGAATTACTCCGTACCATTATCATTATTACAACATAATCTTTTAATGCTGTGGAATCTACATATTATGCTCCCAGTAGGCCCTAGGTCTTTAGTGAATATTTTTCTTTGCATTTTATGCTATATGTATTTTAAAAAATTCTTTCAAAGTTTATGTTTCAGTGGAATAGCCTGTAGTAGAAAAAAAAAAAAAGGCCCAGTAGAGGTCAATTGTAAACAAGGACAGAGTAAACGTAGCATAAGATTTGCCTGCCATTTGTTAATATGCATGTGGTTTATAATTTCATGTATTATAAACATTAATTCTTTATTCATTTTAAAACATAAAATATCTAACCTTCACTCATTGTATTTAAAGAAAACTGAATAGATTTATGAATGTAAAAATACCTTCTTTTGCTCAAGAACTATACAAAATTAGCAATTACATAGCTCTTGATTAGTCATTACTTACAAGTCAAACACATTATTGTCTCCCTCCCCTCCAACTCTGACTCACTGAAAGTGAGAAAAATATATGCTTGGGTGATTTCTACTTTGTTCTTTTCAATAAAATGTTGAAATAAGATGTTTCAAGCTAGACACTAAGTTTTTGCTAGCTTTCTTACGTACATGCAAATAACTTGCTTATTTTGAAAAATTTTAAATATAATAATTGACTTGACCTTTGAGAAGTGGTTAGCCCAGCACCTGGTATAGAGGACACACAGTAGAAGTTCCTTCTTTGTGTGGTTCCCTCTCTACCATTAGTAGTTTAACAGAAAGAGAATAGTCCTTGGCCATGTCTGAGTGTGGTCACTGCATTGTCTGAGTGTGACTTTCTCAGGAACAATCTTTACTAGTGGTGGCACACAACTCAATATCTTATCTATTGGGTGACTTTATTTTTGCCATTCCTAAAAGTATTTCTCATCTCCCAGCTTGTTCCTAATCTTTACCCTTTACACACATCATGTGGATGATAGATTTTTCTTCAGGTCAATTGATAATGCATTGCCTCTTTCACTGCCTGAGAGAGAACCAGCTGAGCTTATTGTGTTCATAGATGCATCTCAGCCTTGCTGCAATTTTTCACAATATCATAAAGCTAGCCAAAACACTCAATAAATGAAATTTTCATCTATTGGTGATCAGAGAATCTCAGAAATTTAGAATCATGAGTCATCTTGTAGCTCATGAAGATCAAGTCCTTCATTTTTCAGGGAAAGAAAATTCATTCTCAAGAGTGGAGGAGCTTCTCTGACACCATGCAGTGAGTGAGGAGCAGGGCTGGAGCTGGAGCTCACATTTTCTGACTCAAAGCATTCTTTCCTGTCAGTTCCAGCTGCCTCCCAATTTCTGCATGGTGTCATTAAGAAAGAATGTTAAAAACTGGCAGTCACCACTTTCAACCACTTTCATCTCCTTCTCAATGCATTGTGACAGTTCTGAAAAGTAGTGGGGATCACTGCGAGAGTGAGACATGGGTGTATTTTGACTCCCTATTGTTGAGTTATATCAGTATAGGCCTCTCCCATTTTGGGGTGTTCCTTTCCCTTCACGTTTGTCTTCACATATATACCATTGCTTTTTTTTGGTAAAGAACTGACTAAGCAACGACACAGGAGAGGGTTGGTATTTTTGTCTGTTTGTCCTTGCTCTAAAGTTGAGGCCACACAGGGGTCATCGTGAATTTGAGCGGATATTAGACTGAAATGTGAGAGCAGGAGAACACTTTTCCAGATGAATCTGTATTTAATTAGGCAGTCAAGCCAATCTAATTCGGACATTTGACAGCTTAACTCTCTGATATTGAAAGGCAATTTGTGAGGTAAAGCATTTTTTAAAAGTAAGCATAAAGGCAAAACTAAGATGCTGACTTTTAAAGTGATGGTCAGCCATACTATAGTACCTATTTTCAATAGAATCATAATTATACTAATTATACCAACTTTATCACCTTAACTTTTCTCAACACTTAGGACAGAGTGCTATAAATGGAAAATTCCATGGATGATTTTCAAATAAGAGGAAATTATATAAAAAAATCTTTTAAAGTTTGACTAGAAAATTATATAGGAAAATTTCAAATATAAGAGTAAGTTTAAAGTAAAGAAAAATTCATATATGGAAGTTCGCGGATGAGTGCATACGATAATTTTAATCAGAGTATTTATTCACTGTCCACGATGGGTTGCTTCGGGTGTGTGTTTTTTTCTTTTAATGGATGCCAGTTTAATGTTGTGCTCCCTGTATTTTTGCCTCTTCGCGTCTGGATATCAGCAATTGGGGTCCCGTAATAGCCAATAGTCTATGCTACAGTGAGCTAAAACGCAGAAACCCGGGAATATGTGAGATTCCAGCAGAGTAGGGAGATGAGCTGATTAGTTGCGTTAGCTGATGAATAACTTATCAAGTAAATGCGAAAGATTAAAAGAGATAGAACAAAGAGGATTAAAACGGAGAAGATTAAAACATCATTGATGGCTATGAGAATTTATCAAAAAGTATTCTTGTTAGTATAAGTTAAAATTGTTACACTTCAAAATTGGTGGTTTAATTGTAAAGTCATTTACAGATGGCTTAAGCTGTAAAAAAAGTTAGCACTCTTTATCCCAGTAGTATCATCCTCTTTAGTTCTGGCTAAAATGTATTTATGTGAAGGTTTTATATACATGGTTCTTTATAATATTTTTTAAAATAGATTTTGCTAAATGCCTAGCAATTTGGGAACTGATTAAATTAGGGCAAAGCAACTGTCAGCATATTACATAATTATTAAAAATATAGTTGTAAAGAGCAAGTAGTAATACAAAAAGGATTTATATTATAATATAGTGTTAAAAAATAGAGTACATGCTGTTGTTTGAAGTACGCTTATTTAACCATATGGGAAAAATTGAAAAGTGGAAAATGGAAACTATTGATTTATGCTATAAGTCATTTAGTTGCTTTCATTGTGTTTAGTTCAGTTAAAAATGTGATGTCTCTAGTATCACAAACAAGCTGTAAGATATGAAATAAAATTCAACATTTCAAGAAAAACATCAGGAATTTCTCTAAGAAATAAAACAGACTAAAGTAATTGCTTCCAATGTCATGGGACACAAAATAAATTTCAATAAGAAGACAAATAACGTAAGTAAAGGCGTAAACTCAAAAGGAAGCCGTGGAACAAATGATGTAATCTTTTGAATTTTCAGAATGTTACTGACATTTTATAGGGGACAATAACAATATTTACATGGTTTTGAAACAGATACTTGTATATTCAATTTATGTGTGAAATTAATTTCTCTATCTTCAAGTCATTTCAAAAAATATTTTGAGATAAACCAACTGATTAATCCTTAGATTGCTTACTACCGGCATATATTATAATAGTCTGTTATATTTAAGCTATGAAAAAATCCTTGAAGTATTTGGAATAAAGTTTTAGAGAGTCTATTTAACAAATTAGCAATCCAAGTTAACATGGAAAACAGTTACTGTTCTTAAAAGAGGTACTTAAATATTTGCTGCAATTAAGATTTATATAGAGAAAAGTACTTATGTCTACTATATATTACAAATAAGTGTTACTGTAACACATTTGCATCTATACTTCAGCTAGTTTGCTTTTAAAACTGAATTAAATGCAAAACAACATTCTAACATAGCTGTTTAATAAAATCCCAGGCAATTTTGTGGGATTCATGAGTAAAAGGAATCTGTGCATTACTTGTGGGGTGGATATACAAGAAGAAGGCAAGACTCCAGAAAGAAAATAACTGTACATTATGTGTAGTCACATGTGACTTTAGACAAGTTCACAGAAGTTTCCTGGTCCCCAGGAGTTGTAGAAGAATCTGTATGTTCCCAGGAGTGGTAGAGGAGAAACAGGAAAAGTAGCAGCCAACCTTGAGGCAGCCCCGGTACCAAGGACGAATGACATCTTATTGTTAACATCTGACGGATAGCTAAGTTCCAGAGAAGCCAATGGATGCCTCTGAAGATACTAATCTGAACAGATGCTTTATAAAGCCAGATGACAATCTATTTTTTAGTCCCCACAACACCCCAAACAGAATAAGGACCTAGAAAAAAATACAGGGAATCACCTATTGAAAGAAGAAACTTGAAGATAAAATCTAACTTACAGGCCGGGCGCAGGGGCTCACCCCTGTAATGCCAGCACTTTGGGAAGCCAAGGCGGGCGGATCACGAAGTCAGGAGATCGAGACCATCCTGGCTAACACGGTGAAACCCCGTCTCTACTAAAATACAGAAAACTAGCCGGGCATGGTGGCGGGTGCCTAGTCCCAGCTACTCGGTAGACTGAGACAGGAGAACGGCATGAACTCGGGGAGGCGGAGTCTGCAGCGAACCGAGATCATGCCACTGCACTCCAGCCTGGGCGACACAGAGAGACTCCGTCTCAAAAAAAATAAAATAAATAAAATCAATCAATCAATCAATCAACCTAGCTTATAACTCTTCAACATTTTTAAATTATTTTAACATTTTCATGGAAAATGCTAAATTCAACACCATTTTTATCTTAAAAGATGAGTTTTTGTTTTTTCTTTCTGCCACCTTCTCTATTCCAAACTCCAGGGCCTCACTGAAAACATTTATTACAAAGACAGAGAATCATAGGCTTTTAAAATCAGAATGGTTGTTTGAGATGTTGAGTTCATTAGTTGCCAGACTCTCAATGATGCAGATCATCTGGAGATCCTGTCAAATGCAAGCTTCCCAGGCCTCTCCTGGAAGTTCTGATTTAGTGAGTTTGAAATAAGTCTGGGAATTTGTGCTTTTAGCGATGCAAGTATCACAGATGATCCTTATCCTTAGGAAATTTTAGAAAATATGGAAACTTTGAGCCCAGCTCCATTTCTTCAGAAAGGAGGAGATGCATCCAAAGGTTACATGGCCAGGAAGTCAGCCCCAGATGTGAGACTCCTACTGCGGTATCCTGTGATTTCTCTCTCTCTTTTTCTAACTTCTTAGTGGCTTTGAATTGTGATCAGTGTAGGAGTTCTATCTAGATGGTTTCAACAAAAACAAACAAATAAACTTGATAAAGATATGTTAAAAAAAAGTAGAAAACATACAGATTTTTCATTGACAACAGTCTATATTAAAACATGTTTTACGTATACATAGTGCACTGCTTACTTGCCTACGTTGCATTACATAATAATAAATTAATTTAAAAATACATCTATATTCAAATACTAAGACATTTAGCTTAAACTCAGACTTCTGGAACCCTCAGTTCTTAGATCACCTATGAGTTTCCTGGGAGTGACTGTGTAGGAATGACAATTATAGTATAAAAAACATCAGGTTGAGAAGGAGCAAAATGGAGGTTCCTGATATTCTACACTGCCACAAAGAATTCCACTTTTATATATTTTACATGCAAATCTTCAGCATACAATTCCATGTAAATAAAGAGTCCTGTAGCTAAAACCTGTCAGAGGCCATTGCATTACAGCTAAGTTCACCACAGAGAGAGACATATTTCAATCTTCAGTATTAAGTAGAAAGTAATTTACCTTCTAGCAATTTGCAGGAGGGATATAATCATATCCTTCCAAAACCAGAACATTTCAATATAGGATTTCTATATAAGGATAACACAAAATCAATACCAAAATACACGGTGGAAGTCAATCTAATAATATAGGTTACATACTCATCACTCTATCTTACCCTACACATGCCCAGTACCCATCTCTTCCTGGAATTACATTTTGTGAATTTGCTGGGTAGAGAAGAATGATGAAGTAGGGCTATTAGATTATAACGATTTATTTAATTTGTGAAGCTGATCTCTATACTAATAGGTCCTATATAAAAATGAGTTTTCTAGAGAAAGTCCCTAATACAGCTTCACTCCAGTACAGTAAAACTTGGTAACCACATTGGGGTGGGGGTTGGTAACTAGCATAATTAGCCTATACCCAACAGAAAGCCAAAACTCTACTCTTTAACCAAATAGTTTTTATAGCCAAAATCAACTTTCTAGGAGATTGTATTTTAGAACCTTAGACATATCAAAGATTTTAAAATAATAGCCTGGTATAACTACTTTACATCACACTTCTTTTCTGTTTTCTTATTCTATTATTACTTTTATTTTCTCCTCCCCCTAAGTTCATCAAGACTTGCTGTCAATTAACTTCAAGGATCATAACAAAAGTTCTGCAAGAGAAGATTGACAACGCTAATTATTGGCAACGGTTTTGGATTTCTAGTTTCCTTGTCAGATCTTGCAGTGCCATCTTAAATGGTTAGATATTTTTTCAGGCGTATGTGGTAGTTTTGAAAATCAAACTAATTACTGTTGACTTGATTCTCTATGCAATACAAAGCTGGGTAATTTTTAAGCAGAACCTTGAGCAGAAATTCACATCAGGATGTCTGGTTGCAAAACAACTGAAGATGATTCTGGCTAAAAAGCCTCACCTCTTTTTACTACTGATAAGGTTTGACTCTGTGTCCCCACCCACCTTGCATTGTAATAATCCCTACGTGTCAAGGGTGGGACCAGGTGGAGATAGTTGAATCACAGAGGTGGTTTCCCCCATGCTGTTCTCATGAGTAAGTGAATTCTCACGAGATCTGATGGTTTTATACGGGGCTTCCTCCCTTCATTTGGCACGCATTCTCTCTCCTGCCGCCCCCTGAAGAGGTACTTCTGCCATGACTGTAAGTTTCTTGAGGCCTCCCCAGCCATATGGAACTGTGAGCCAACTAAACCTTTTTTCTTTATAAATTGCCCAGTCTCAGGTATTTCTTCATAGCAGCGTGAGAATGAACTAATACAACTACTTTTCTCAACAAACCTTAGCTACTTAATGAGTGCTTACTATCGGTTACTTTTCACTTTATAAAATTTAAATTTGATATGTTAAATGTTATTGTTTCAATAATTCTTTCCTTATCCCTAGAATAGCAGGGAATAATTTCATTTGGATGAATGCATATGTTGCTTTTGAACTGGTCTACCTTAAATAAATTAAAATATTTCTCTGGAAGAAAGATGAACTATAAAATCCAATACAGACTATGCACAGTAGAGAGGAATTGACAGGGTCCCAATCAATGACTCTCTTTTACTATATGGTGCTGCCTTCCCATTAGTAAGGGAAAGAGTAATTCCAAATTGGAGATGATTAGATTCACATGGGGACATGAAAAATGGAAGATGTGTCAAGAGGTGGCATAGCAGAGGAAGAGAGAACAACTGCTTGTTGTAGAATGTTTTCAGAGAATGACAAGCAGGTTGGCAGTAATGTGGTTTTTGTTGAGGACTGTAATTAGAGATGAGTCTAGAAAGAAAAGTAAAGGTCAATTCTGATGGGTTAGAATTAAGTCACAAAGGAAATTATGGAAGAAATGTCCCACATCCTCACAGAATGGATGGTAATGTTAGAAACAGGCTCAAAAGTGGCCTAGAATCAAGAAGAGCTGGACAAAAAGAATGACCAACTAGGCCAGGCATCGTGACTAACACCTTCTATCCCAGCACTTTGGGAGGCCAAGGCAGGCAGATCACTTGAAGTCAGGAGTTCGATAACAGTCTGGTCAACGTGGTGAAACCCTGTCTCTACTAAAAATACAAAAATTAGCTGGGCATGATGGCACATGCCTATAATCCTAGCTACTGGAGAGGTTGAGGAAGGAAGATTGCTTGAACATGGGAGGCAGAGGTTGCAGTGAACAGATGGTGCTACTGCACTCCAGCCTGCCCATCTCAAAAATTAAAAAAAAAAAAAAAAAATTACCAACTAAATACCAAAAACAAACAAACAAGCAAGACAGTGTCATTAGGAAGATGCTGGCACTCCAGAATTGCTATTGCTGGTTACTCATTGCTGGCCACTGAAGTACAACATTCCAGTGTATAATTTCTAAATGGCCTCAATCTGCATGGAAATAAAAGTCTAGAAGAAAGGCATGTGCAGAACTTTGTTCCATCGTCCTCTACTGATGTGGCATTTCAAGGTAAGTGTCTTCCCTCTGATTTGTAAGGAGATGTGGTTCTTACCAGAAACTTATACCTTCAAAGTACCAGCTAACTGAGTTGCTGCTCTCAGCTTCACCAACTTTAAATTATTGCCCAAAGACAGTCAAATAGCCAGGACCCAGGAGGTTGTTGAAGTATCTTGGTTGAATTGGATTTACTTAAACTTTCAAGGGATTATCTACATTTCCAGAAATACTCTTCTTCAATGATATTTTAGATTTTGATGTTCATTATCAATTTCTTTTCTTTTTTTTTTTTTTTTGAGATGGAGTCTTCGCTCTGTCACCCAGGCTGGAGTGCAGTGGTGCGATCTCGGCTCACTGCAAGCTCTACCTCCCAGGTTCATCCCATTCTCCTGCCTCAGCCTCCTGAGAAACTGGGACTACAGGCACCCGCCACCATGCCCAGCTAGTTGTTTCTGTATTTTTAGTGGAGACAGTGTTTCACCGTGTTAACCAGGATGGTCATTATCAATTTTGATCACCCTCTATGACTCAAGAGATGATATATTATTTAAACAGCAAACATTAGGCTCTATGTCTACATCCTTACTTCTTCAGCTTCATTTCTTTTACCATAACATTGGTTTAGGAAACAAAAACAAAAATGAACAGGTGAGACATCATAGCTGAGTTTGAAGGCAGTTTTCACTTTGATAATTTAGATCAGTTATTTTAATTTCACGCATTAGAGAGAAATTTTCTACACATGACCATCTTCCTGGTATAAACTATTTCAATCATTGGTCAATTTTAGAAAAAATTAAGGGAAATATTACATTGATTGGTAAAATGTTTTAGTTTTGAATTATTCATTATTTGTTTAAACTAATGTCTCCTGATAGAGGGTAGAAGGCATATATTCAGATTGATGTCACCACATGTTAAAATCTCTAGATCTCTGATGTTTCACAATTAAGCCCTGATACTAAGTATGACATCACTCTTTGTAACTGGTTATGTGTACCATTAAAATTATTTATAATGATATAATTTCCAATTTTTAAATATAAACTCACAGCTAACAATTTAGTCAATAAGACATTTATTTGCATTATTTCATTTAATAATCTTTACAACTATTTGAAAAATATCATTTACAACTATTAGAAAAAAATATCATTATTGTCTTCAGCTCAAAGATAAAGAAACTTAAGCTTGGTAATTTAAATAACTTACCCAAGATTGCACAGCAAATAAATCTTAGTTTCCGAAACTTTTTCAACTGTGCACCTGCAACAGGTACACATACATATGAAAAGCTATAATAAAAGCCTTTGTCAGTGCTATTTCAGACCCCAGACAACACTACTGGGGGATGGACTTGTTCAGGATATGTTATTAATATCTCTATGCAATTTTTCTCATATATTTTACCACATGTTGACCTCTGCAATGGCCATGCTAAAAGAAGACACTTTGAGTAGCTTTGGTAAATTACTGAGTATTTATCCTACAATATAAATTGTTCTAACTAATTTTCAATAAATGAGGCCTGGTAGTTCAACACATGTTTCAAAATAATCTTATTAGCTTGGTTTGTGAGGCAAATCTTAGAGTACAGTCTAATTAAGCTGGCTTAGAACACAAAAACACATCTTCATTGCCATTGGAACTGCTGATTAGTGGCAAATCACTCTTTTCATAATGAACTTTGGGTTTCTCTGCAGGGCTGAGAGAATTTGAAAAGAGCTAATGGAAAACTCAGCCTGCTAACGTTCTCTAGTGCCTTTATTTATAACAAAATGTACAATTACATTCATTTGTATGTGAAGAAAAGAAATAGGCCTGTAAAGGCTTTATGAGGAGACTAATTCCTAACAAAAGAGCATTAGCCATTTGATAATTTTCAACTGGTTAACTATATTTTCCTGAACGTATTAAAAACTTAGTCTGAGCATCTAGAGAAACCTAGAAAAAATATGTGCCAAACAAGGTTTCTTTTGTATCAGCTAAAGTCACGATAAGTATTAAAAAAAAGAAAACTTATATACAATTTATCTATTACTTGCCTAAAATTACCATTTACCCCAGGGTGTCTTCCAAACTTGCTGACTCCCATCCCTAAACAAATTTTTAGCATGTTACCCTTAACATATGAGATTTTAAAATTTATTTATAAATTATAGACATGTCCCATTCTATGGAAAATGTGCATTATAAACCATGTACAAATATGGAATTTTTAAAGGATGAGATAAACTTATTTTAAATCATTATTTATTTTATTTTTAATTATACCAAAAAAATCCACTTTGAGTTGTCGTGAGAAATAGCTTCTGGATGCTCAGATTTAAAGTGTCTGCCAATCAAGTGTGCATTTGTTATCATTAACTGGTGTAAAAGACAATGCATACTCTTAGGATGAGGTTTTTTTTTTTTTTTTCCATTAACAATATTTGTTAAATATCCCTGTTTCAATGTTCTTCTTAATAATTTCAACTTTTTTGCTGACATCTTGACACATACCATTAGGTCATCATTCTTATTTCACAATATGACTGAGAAAGCAAGCACTTGTACACAGAGTAGAAGAAATGTTTGCTTTACCATTTTATTGTATTTTGCTTTTGCTTTCATTATTAGTATTACCTTACATCTGCAGCTTCCTTGCTGGAAGCTTCTTAAGCCACATGTCCATTTGATAAGAGTGAATTTAGTTTAAACTAGATAATATAACCTGTAAATTCATGTTATCAGTCACACAAAGACAAATTCATTATTACAGGCAGAAAGAGAACAGGTAGGGGACAATTTTCCAACCTTTGGCATAATGACACACCCATCTTCCCTTAGGATGCCTTGCATACATGATGATTACTTTCTGACATAAGGATCTAGTGAGAGCACCAGTGTCATCTATATTAATAAATAAAAACCAAGAAATTGAAATAAATTAATAAATATTAATACATATTTTCTTATTGCTTTTAAAGATAAATACTATGAATTAAATTTTCAATATTCTCTCTAAGATTCCAAGAATACCACTATGCCACTTCTTAAAACTGAAAATGCAGGCCAGTTGGAGGAAGAGGAAGAGGAGGAGAAAGTGAAAAAGTTGTTTCCATAATCACAGCAGCAAAGCCAACCATGCGGCCTGAGCAGGATTTTTTAATGATGTGGTTGGATAATAATAATATTCAGATTCCCCGCCAGGTTCATCTGGCCACATGAGAGAGGTTTTCTTTTTTTTTTCCCCCCCTTAAATTTATTTCAGCACAGTTTTAAATTGGCATTAATATCCAAATCATCTGCTGAAATACTTAAGGTTATTTTATGTACTGTGTACAGCACAAAGTTGATAAATATGAGTGAATAAACACTATGGCTAGATTTACCCAAACTATAGCAAGATCATGCCCTAAAATAGGCAAAGACTATTTTTACTTGGAATTCAAACAACCAGAAAGGACAGGTTTCCCCTATCCCTACCCCCACCCAATTTTAGAATACTTATCTTTAGACAAACCTGAGACCCAGAAGTGTTTGTCCAAGGTCATAGCTAGTGAGAAGTGAAGCTGGAATTTGGCCCAGGTAGTCTGGCTCCAAACTCTATATGGGTAACCACCATACTATAGAATAAGGATATAATATCTACTTCATAAAATACTTATGGGATAAAAACAATTAACATATGTATATGATGTGCCTAATACAGTGCTTGGCTTACTGTGAATAATCTATATGTTGAAGTTTTCGTTACGGGAGAGCGAATGGAAAAGCATGCAGATTTTGCAGGCAAATGGGCCTGCATTTGGATTTTTGTTTGTTTGTTTTACTTTAAGTTCTGAGATACATGTGCAGAAGATGCAGGTTTGTTACACAGGTAAACATGTGCCATGGTGGTTTGCTGCACCTATCAACCCGTGGTCTGGGCACTAAGCCGCACATGCATTAGGTATTTATCCTGATGCTTTCCCTCCCCTCCCCTCTGCAGACAGGCTGCACTGTATGTTGTTCCTCTTCCTGTGTCCATGTGTTCTCATTGTTCACCTCCTACTTATAAGTGAGAACATGCAGTGTTTGGTTTTCTGTTTCTGGGTTAGTTTGCTGAGGATGATGGCTTCCAGCTTCATCCATGTCCCTGCAAAGGGCATGATCTCATTCCTTTTTATGGCTGCATAGTATTCCATGGTGTATATGTACCACATTTTCTTTATCCAGTCTATCATTGGGTTCGTTCCATGTCTTTGCTGTTGTGAATAGTGCTGCAGGAAACATATGTGTGCATGTATCTTTACAATAGAATGATTTGTATTATTTTGAGTATATACCCAGTAGTGGGACTACTGGATAAAATGGTATTTCTGCTTCTAGATCCTTGAGGAATTGCCACACTGTCTTTCACAATGGTTGAACTAATTTACATTCCCACCAACAGTGTAAAAGCATTCCTATTTCTCCACAGCCTCCCCAGCATCTGTTGTCTCTTGACTTTTTAATAGTCGCCATTCTAACTGGTGCAAGATGGTATCTCAGTGTGGTTTTGATTTGCATTTCTCTGATGATCCGTGATGTTGAGCTTTTTTTCATGTTTGTTTGCCACATAAATGTCTTCTTTTGAGAAGTGACTGTTCATACCCTTTGCCCACTTTTTGATGGGGTTTGTTTTTTTCTTGTAAATTTGTTTAAGTTTCTTGTAAATTCTGGATATTAGACCTTTGTCAGATGGGTAGATTGCAAAAATTTTCTCTCACTCTGTAGGTTGCCTGTTCACTCTGATGATAGTTTCGTTTGCTGTGCAGAAGTTCTTTAGTTTAATTAGATCCCATTTGTCAATTTTGGATTTTGTTGCAGTTGCTTTTGGCAATTTCATCATAAAATTTTTGCCCATACCTATGTTCTGAATGGTCTTGCCTAGATTTTCTTCTAGGGATTTTATGGTTTTGGGTTTTACATTTAAGTCTTTAATCCATCTTGAGTTAATTTTTGTACAAGGTTTAAGGAAGGGGTCCAGTTTCAGTTTTCTGTATATGGCTAGCCAGTTTTCCCAGCACCATTTATTAAATAAGAAAACCTTTCCTCATTGCTTGTTTTTGTCAGGTTTGTTTAAAATCAGATGGTTGTAGATGTGTGGTCTTATTTCTGAGGTCTCTATTCTGTTCCATTGGTATGTATGTCCGTTTTGATACCAGTTACCATGCCATTTTGGTTACTATAGCCTTGTAGTATGGTTTGAAGTCAGGTAGCATGATGCCTCCAGCTTTTTTTTTTTTTTTTTTTTTCTTTTGCTTAGGGTTGTCTTGGCTATACAGGCCCTTTTTTGGTTCCGTATAAATTTTAAAGTAGTTGTTTGAATTCTGTAAAGAATGTCAATGGTAGTTTAATGGGAATAGCATTGAATCTATAAATTACTTTGAGCAGTATGGCCATTTTCATGATATTGATTCTTCCTATCCATGAGGATGGAATATTTTACATTTGTTTGTGTCCTCACTCATTTCCTTCAGCAGTGATTTGTAGTTCTCCTTGAAAAGGTCCTTCACATCCCTTGTTAGCTGTATTCCTAGATATTTTATTTTCTTTGCAGCCATTGCAAATGGGAGTTCATTCATGATTTGGCTCTCTGCCTGTCTATTGTTGGTATATAGAAATGTTTGTGATTTTTGCACATTGATTTTGTATTCTGAGACTTTGCTGAAGTTGCTTACCAGCTTAAAGAGGATTTGGGCTGAGATGATGGTGTTTTCTAAATATAGGATCATGTTGTCTGCAGACAGAGACAGTTTTACTTCCTCTCTTCCTATTTGAATACCTTATTTCTTTCCCTTGCCTGATTGCCCTGGCTGGGACTTCCAATACCACGTTGAACAGGAGTGGTGAGAAAGGGCATCCTTGTCTTGTGCTGGTTTTTAATGGGAATACTTCTAGCTTTTGCCCATTCAGTATGATATTGGCTGTGGGTTTGTCATAAATAGCTCTTATTATTTTGAGATATGTTTCATCAATACCTAGTTTATTCAGAGTTTTTAACATGAAGGGATTTTAATTTTATGGAAGGCCTTTTCTGCATCTATTGAGATAATCATGTGGTTTTTGTCATTGTTTCTGTTTATGTGATGGATTATGTTTACTGATTTGCTTATGTTGAACCAGCCTTGCATCCTAGGGATGAAGCTGATTGATCATGGTGGATAAGCTTTTTAATGTGCTGCTGGATTCGGTTTGCCAGTATTTTATTGAGGATTGTCACATCAATGTTCATCAGAGATATTAGCCTAAAGTTTTTTATTGTTGTTTTGTCTCTGCCAGGTTTTTGTATCGGGATGATGCTGGCCTCAGAAAAGGAGTTAGGGAGGAGTCTCTCCTTTTCAGTTGTTTGGAATAGCTTCAGAAGGAATATTACCAGCTGCTTTTTGTATCTCTGGTAGAATTTGGCTGTGAATCTGTTTGGTCCTGGTCTTTTTTTGGTTGGTAGGCTATTTATTACTGACTCAATTTCAGAATTGTTAATGGTGTATTTAAGGGTTTGACTTCTTCCTAGTTTAGTCTTGTGAGGGTGTATGTGTCCAGGAATTTATACATTTCTTCTAGATTTTCTAGTTTATTTGTGCAGAGGTATTTATAGTATTCTCTGATGGTAGTTTGTATTTCTGTGGGGTCAGTGGTGATATCCCCTTTATCACTTTTTAGTGTGTCTATTTGATTCTTCTCTCTTTTCTTCTTTATTAGTCTAGCTACTGGTCTATCTATTTTATCAATTTTTTCAGCCAGCTCCTGGATTCATTGATTTTTTTTTTTGAAGGGTTTTTTGTGTTCTTTCTCCTTCAGTTCTGCTCTGATCTTCATTATTTCTTATCTTCTGCTAATTTTTGGATTTGTTTGCTCTTGCTTTTCTAGTTCTTTTAGCTGTGATGTTACGGTGTCAATCTGACATTTTTCTAGCTTTCCAATGTGGCTACTTAGTGCTATAAATTTCCCTCTTAACACTGCTTTAGCTGAGTGCCAGAGTTTCTGGTACATTGTCTATTTGTTCTCATTGGTTTCAAAAACTTCTTGATTTCTGCCTTAATTTCATTATTTATCCAGGAGTCATTCAGGAGCAGGTTGTTCAATTTCCATGTAGTTGTGTGGTTTTGAGTGAGTTTCTTTGTCTTGAGTTCTAATTTGATTGCACTGCGTCCTTTGTAGGGACATGGATACAGCTGGAAACCATCATTCTTAGCAAACTATCACAAGAAGAGAAAACCAAACACCGCATGTTCTCACTCATAGGTGGGAACTGAACAATGAGATCACTTGGACTCGGGAAGGGGAACATCACA
>NW_016813642.1:668873-681568 GCF_001698545.2 Rhinopithecus bieti
TTTTTTTTTTTTTTGGAGACAGAATCTTTCCCAGGCTGGATTGGATTGCAGTGGCGTGATCACAGGTCACTACAACCTTGACCTCCTGCGCTCAAGCTATCCTCCCACCTCACCCTTCCAAGTAGTTGGGACCACAGACACTCACCACCATGCTAACCTTTTTATTATTTGTAGAGACAAGGTCATGCTATGTTGCCAGACTGGTCTCGAACTCCTGAGCTCAAGCATTCTCTTGTCTCGGCCTTCCAAAGTGCTGGAATTATAGGCATGAGTCACCACACCCAGCACTTTGTAATTCTAAAGTTCAATCAAAGAGTGATGGCCTAGGTTTTGTGTTACAGTCTATATTATCACAAAAATATTTGTAATCTCTAAACATCTGTGCCTCCTTTATGCACATCATGCATTAGTGGTGTAAGATAAGAAGACAATATGCATTTTTCTGTACTGTGTTAGAGGTAAATTCCTTGTGTGATAAATCAGCAGTCATTAGAAGTGATTAAAGGAAGCTAAATTGGAATCGATTTGGAGTTATATAACCAAAGCAAGACAATCACTACAAGCGCTCATTCAATTATGTCTACAGTGTAAAAGCAGCAGAAATTGAAGATGTCTTAAGATAACTGTAACTCATTAGGTTTAGCTTTTGCTAAGTAGTCAAACTGAAAGTTTGAATTGCTCTGTTCTATAATTGAAGAAAAAAATTTTGGGGGGGAGGAAAAGAAAAAGAAAGAAATAGAAGTAAGATAGAAGACTTGCCCCTCTTTGCATGTCATTATTCCTCTAGAGTAGAGGTCAGCACACCTTTTCTTGAAAAGACCAGATGGTAAATATTTGAAGCTTTGTGAATCATATGGTCTTTGCTGCAACTCTGCCGTTGTAGCACAGAAACACTGAAGAATGGACATGACTGTGCTCTTATACTATGTTATCTATGAAAACAGGCAGCTGGGTAGATTTGGTCTAAGAGTAATAGTTTGCAGTCCCCTGCTGTAGAGGACAAAAGCTCCCCAAGCTATAGCACTAGTCAGTCATCTGTGACAGAGCATGGTGTATCCTTGAATACTTCGGGATTTAAGAGGTTCCTCAAAGGCAAATCTTTTCTTACATTTGGTCAACCTTAGTGCTTTACATTCTCATTATGGTATCACTATTTTAGCCACTTGCTTGGTTTAACACATTTCCACACTAAATCTCTTCTTGAGCACAGAACAGATTCACGTATAGTAGCTCATTCATTTATTCACTCCTGTCAGAGAGATCATTGGTAGATGGCCTACAGATAAATTTTATCTGGGGAGTTGTGGAAAAGGGAAGCCTGAGAAAGTGTAGCTGAGGGGCATCTAGGCCTTTTGTGAAATGTCAGGCTTGTTGGAAAAGAACCAGGTGAGAGAAAGAGACACAAATAAAGTCAAGCCAGAGCTTGCCAAAATTAGACCTCACTGCTTCAGTTTTCCTAAGACTGTCTTTGGTAGGTCAGCAGAATTTAATTTGACCTTAATTCTGTTTCTGTAAACAGATATGGAATGTTGTTTGTGAAGTATGTTGGGGAGGTAGGAGAGGAGACAAGTGGAGAGTAAGGATTTATGCCCTACTTTTGACATTTGCAGATCTTTTTTCTTATTCTCTTATATATGGAAGACACTAAATAAGTGCTTCATGCATTGAATTACCTCACCGCCACTTCTGAAGAGAGGAAAAGTTATCCAGTTCTGTTTTAGCCTTTCCTCTCTTGATCTATTCCTATATTACTACTTTCTTTTTGACTTTTGCTCCTTCATCCTAATGACCAAAGTGGCAGAAGATGGGGAAAATGAGGGAGAAAAAAGCTATAGGATATGCTTAGGTATGAGGGACCAACAGACAAGAACAAGAAATAGGACAATTTTGACTTTCCCCCTTTCTAATCACAATTTCTCCCATGACGGGAAAACATAATGACTTTAATCTACAGAAATAAGCACTATGTTTACTTTAAAATATCTTAGCAAGCATTGGGAAATATTATTATTTAATTCCAAGAAAAGAAACATACACTCCAATAAATACTTAGAAGGATTAATTTTTCATGTAATTTTAATAAGTATAAAAGGGTATGACAAGCTGTCTATGGTTTACTGTGGACAAATTTCAACTTCTCAATTTTTAATACAAGTCATCATTATGCAACTGAATTTGTAAACTCTCTGTTAAAAGATGCTTTTTATGATCAAAGTAAATGAAATACAGACCCCATGAACCATGTATGTTCCTAAGTGCTAGTTTCTGGTATAAAATTTATATTGTAGCACTTCAAATTCATCTTACCTGATGAGTAAAAACATAAAGTTAATAAAATATCTTGTAAGAAAATAAGTGTCACTTATTTTTAAAATGAACTAATTTTATGAGACATAATCATATGTTTATAAATGCTTGGGATATGAATGTCTTTGCCCAACATTTAATATAGAAAATACATTACAGTGAATATGAGTGTTATTTGCAATATAAATGAAACATGAAATGTGAATCAGGAATGCCAACAAAAATATGATGCATAATTCTCCCATTGTGCTAGTTTCAAGTTCTTGCATGGCCTCTAAGCTACAACACTTAGAACTAGAAACAATATAATGCAGACCTGAAAATTAATAAATGCAGATTTTCATCGTTAAGTACAAATCCCTTTTCACATGCTTACATATGTTTTCATTTTATTTTTAATGTTTTTCTCCAGAATGAATTTTGGACTTTCCCCTCCCCATTTTCACACGGCTTAACACTTAATAATGAGCTAAAAGAATTTATGTACTAAATACAATAACAGACCTGAGTTAATGATCCTGTAATGCTCTTGACCTGTCTGATGTCATCTGAAGAAATGTATTTTCACTTGTTGCACACTTCTGCTCTAGCAGTTCAGACAGTAGCACCACAGAACTTTTAATATGAGGGACTTAGTCTTCTCTTCAATTGGCTATGAACTTATAAGTGGATAGAAGTGACTTAAAGAAGTCATTTCATGCTTTCTTTGTCATAATGACACATAATCATCAGATGAATCCTCAAGAAAGCTCTTCGAGAAAACGGTATATATATATTTTGGTTTTAAAAATATATATTTTTAAAGCCAAAAAAGGAGAGAGGTAATACTAAACAACCTTGTAAAATCTATTGCATCTTCTAATCTGATCTCACTAGCCAGACCCCAGGAGCCTCAACAAACAGGCCATGAACATAATTCTCTAATGACCTGATTCACCACTGCCAGCAAAGGTGACATTGAACTCAGACAGCATTTCCATATCCTAACACCAGTAATAAAATAAATCCCTTTCTCTTCTGCTGTGATCTATTTCAGTGTGTAATATGGTTTCATTAGTATCAGGCTTTGAGCATTTTCATTCTCATAACACATGTATTTCTCATAGTGTTCACCTAGTTTTTGCTCAGTCCTCTCAATATTCTAAAGTCTGTCTCAAATCCACCTTTATTCGTGAGATAGTGCTACCCTGAAGTAAGTTTCCATTTCTCAATCTTCCAGAACATCTATTATAACAGATACTTTGGTATTTTTAAAATATTATGTATTTAATCTAAACATTTCACCAGTATAAATCTTATTTTTCTACGTAATGGAAATTGCATTTAAGTTTCTATCTTGAAACATATATGCATTTGGAAGTAGATTATTTAATGATTACAGCATGATGTTTCAAACAGGCATTTTGAAAGGTGAATGGAGGAGAAAATGTTTATAACAGTAGTTTTGTTTCAATTCCTTTGTAAGTGTTTGACAAAAAATAGATACAGGTTGATTGATAGAATGCAGAATATCACTATAATTAGAGAAAGTTGTTCAAAAGAAAATGCTGAAAATTTCAGAACAACTTTTTTCTTTCAGTTCATCTGTCCCTATAAATGTTAGAGGTTTTGTTTTCCTTTCTTGCTCTTGGGCTTGATTTGTATATATTTTCAATCTTTGTCATTTAACATATAGACATTTTGAACATTATTTATGTTGATAACTTTGTAAAGAGAGTTAGATTTACGTTGAACTTAAACCAAACTTCTAATTATTACTTTCATGTTTTACTCTAAAATTCTACTGACTAAAGACTAACCATTAACTTTTAATGATGCATCCATCTCTATTATGGACAGAAATATTTGCAAGAGCAATGTTTTCATAGATACTCCCATCAAAATACAAAAGAATTAATGGCTTGACCTCTCAGGTTTCCAATTTATAGATTCTCGGAACAAAGTCTTCCTACTCTTCCTAGGAATACTTAAACTTAATGTGTGCTCTTAAGGTTATTCAAACTCAAGTCCAGATTTACAAAGATAATCTACTTACAAAGAATTGACCTCACAAAGGTTGCCATTCCTAATATTCAGAAGCAAATTCTTTCCTGGAAATAAACACATGCTTTTCACCAGAGAGAAAAATAAAAAGTAAAATTGGTGTCAGTCATTCATCTTGTCATTCTTTCATTCAGCATTTGTGAAACATTCATGTTTTTCACCCAAAGGGTATAAGTGTACTTAGCCAAATTTTGTAATCTGCATAGAAAGCTAGAATGCCACATCTGACATTGAAGGGCTTCCCATTTAAAGTATGAAATTTGGTTCATTGATTTTCAAATACTTATTATGAACCTACTCAGTTCAACACTCTTTCAGATGTGTTAAGGATGCAACTTTGAATCAGAGGAACCTGATTTTGCCCTCTCCGAATTTAAAGTTCATTGTAGAGGAGGTACACTAAAATCTGAAGGACAAAAAGTAACTAATCATGCAGGGATATTGGGGCAGAACATTGCTAGCAAGAGTCTGGCTCTAAGGTAGAAATGAGCTCTGTATATTTGACCCAAAAAATGAGTATAGCTTAAACATAGAAAACAATAAAAAATATATTTCTGTTCAGATTGTAGTGGGTGAAACAAAAGATAAGAGGTGGAAGATATAATTTTGTGACAGGAAAACTTTCCTAGACAAAATTTCATAAAGCAGAAACTCATTAAACGAAAGGTGGATAGAAGTTCACAGGGTAACAGAAGGGAAAGGGCATTTGGATGGGCGCTGCTGGACCCAGGTAGAGGTTTGAGACAGAAGATGCATTTTAGGAAATGTGCATTGGCCTGTATAGCTGGAGCATAGAGTGGTGACAAGTGCAGCAGAGCACAGTGGCAAAGGAGGAGAGGCAGGTGTGTCAGTGAGGATTGCTAATGGCTGCAAACAAGAATGCAAACACCAGAAGCTTAAATAATTAAGAATTGACTTTTCTAAGAAGAAGTTTTGTGGTAAGCAGTTATTGACTCTAATCAGTAGCTTAATTATATCAGGGATAAAAGCCATTCTCTAGGCCTTCCCCTCATGGGATCAGCATGGCTGTAGCAGCTCCAGTCATGTCATCCTAACCCCATGGTAAATGTAGGAAGCAAGGGCTTGAGGGGCACAGAAAAGAACTTTTTCTCTTACAACATTTTTCTTATCAGGGATAAAAATTCTCTTCCAGAAACTCTCCAGAAAACT
This sequence comes from Rhinopithecus bieti, assembly GCF_001698545.2. Taxonomy (NCBI): domain Eukaryota; kingdom Metazoa; phylum Chordata; class Mammalia; order Primates; family Cercopithecidae; genus Rhinopithecus; species Rhinopithecus bieti. Next base: position 674,394 of record NW_016813642.1, read on the forward strand.
TCCTCTTCTACCTGGATAACATGCCACCTCAGATGAAGAATCTAGATTTCCTAAGATCAAGGAACCTTGTTCTGATAAGTCAAGGTTTTCTTAGCAAGGAAAAAGGAGGGGTAATAAGCATCATGCTAGCACTGATAGTGTCTGCCAGAGCAGGAGCTGACGATGGAGGGCCTTGGAATTTTGTGTGCTGTGATAGGCTTCCTCCTATGGGGAATGGGCCTCTGGTTGAAACCTTAGCTAACAATCACTTAATAATAGTCACAGTTTTCTGTTTCTTTATGTTTCCTAATTAAAGCATTTTTGCTGCCATTTGTACATGACTTTACTTCTTCCCTACCTTGCCCTTCCTCTTTCTGTGGGTTTTGTAGATAAAATCAATATAACCTTAATTATGTTATTGTTTCATAAGCTAGTACATTTGAATCTAATAAACAAAATCCACCAGAATTGAATTCCTTGTAAGAAGTTTCATAATATAGCTTTAGTCTATTAGGATAGACTTTTCTCTTGGGTCACAAATGTAGACATAAATATAATTTCTATTACCTTATTAATCATTATATAGACCATGAGTCATATACATTAATTTTACTTTGGTAGGATCACTCTGGAAGGATAATGTGGAAAGCATGAAGATTGATCTCTTATTTTGCTTTCACAAGCAAAATAGTTAATGACCTATATTTTTTACTCAACTAAGAAAAAATATAAAACTAACAAGTTCATTGATGATGAAAATGGTTTCCCACATTTTATTAGCTTTGCTTTTTTATGCTACATTAAATGGAATCTAAATTACATTGTTATTAACTATAGTCACCGTGTTGCATAAAAGAGCTCTTGAACTTATTCCTCCTATCTGAAATTTTATATTCTTTGGCCAGCATCTCCCCAACCACCCTAAAACCCATCCCCTGGTAACCACCATTCTACTTTCTGCTTCTATGAGTTTAACTTTTTAAGATTCCACATGTAAGTGAGATCATGTGGTATTTGTCCTTCTGTGTCTGGCTTATTTCACTTAACATAATATCCTCTAGATTCATACATCTTGTCAAAACAGGATTTCCTTGATTTTTAATGTTGAACAGTATTTTATTCTGTATATATACCATATTTTCTTCATTCATTCATTTCTTGATGGACACTTTTAGTTTGATTCCTTACCTTGGCTATTGTGAATAATGCTGCAAAGAACATGACAGTGTAGCTATACATAGTGATTTAGTTTCCTTTTTGATTCATGATTTAATTTCATGTATACCCAGTAGTGGGATTGCTGGATCATATGGTTGTTCTATTTTTAGTTGTTAAAGGAATCTTCATATTGCTTTCCATAGTGGCTGAAGTAATTTCAGTTACATAGTCTGCTGTACATAGTCTCACCAACACTGAGAGAGTCACCTATTCTCCACATTCTCACTTGTACTAGTTATATTTTGTCTATTTGATAGTAGCCATTCTAACAAGTGAGAGGTGATATCTCATTGTAGTTTTAGTTTGCATTTTCTTGATGATTAGTGATGTTGAGCATTTATTCTTATTCATGTTAGCCAATTGGATGTCCTCTTTTGAAAAACTTCTTCAGGTCCTTTGCCCATTCTTAAATCAGGCAATTTGTCTTCCTTATATTATTTCAGTTTTTTATATATTTTGGATATTAACTCCTTATCAGATGCATGGTTTGTATATATTTTCTTCCATTTCATAGGTTATCTTTTTCTCTGTTGCTTGTTCCCTTTGCCATGCAGAAACATTTTAACTTCATGTAATCCCATTTGTCTGTTTTTGCCCATAGTTTTGAGGTCACATCCAAAAAATTATTGCTCAGACCAACGTTGTGGAGTTTTGCCCATATGCTTTTATCCAGTAGGTGTACAGTATCAGGTCTTATGTTTAACTCTTTAAACCATTTTTACATCATCTTTGTATATGGTGTGAGATGATGGTCTAATTTCATTCTTCTGCATGTGGATATCCAATTGTCTCAGCATCATTTATTGAAGAGATTGTCCTTTCCCTATTGTATGTTTTTGTCTTCTTTGTTGAAAAGTCTATTGACTGTAATTTCTTGGGTTTGTTTCTGGGCTCTCTATTCTGTTCCATTGGTCTATGGGTCTGTTTTTAATGCTAATACTATGACCTTTTGATTACTACAGCTTTGTAGGATATTTTGAAGTGAGATAGTGTGATGCCTCAATCTTTATTCTTTTTGCTGAAGATTATTTTGATTGTTCAAGGTCTTTGTGGTTCCATAAAATTTTATAATTGTTTTTTCTATTTATGTGATAAATGTCATTGTAATTTTGATAGAGTTTGCATTGAATCTATAGATTGCTTTTGGTAGTATGCACATTTTAACAATAATAATTCTTCTAATCCGTGAACATGGTATATCTTTGCATTTATTTATCTTCTTCAATTTTTTTCATTGTCTTATAGTTTTCAGTTTATACATTTTTCACCTCTTTGGCTAAATTTATACCCAGGTGTTTGTGTGTGTGTGTGTGTGCATGTGTGTTCATGCATGTGTAGCTGCTATAAATGGGATTGTTTTCATGATTTACTTTTTAGATAGTTTATTGCTAGTGTATAGAAGTGCTACTGATTTTTCATGTTAATTTTGCATCCTGCAACTTTACTGAATTCTTTTATTAGTTCGAAGAGCTTTTTGGTGGAGTCTTTAGGATTTTCCATATATCAGGTTATTTCACGTGCAAACAGGGGCAATTTAACATCTTTCTTTCTAATTTGGATACATTTCATTTATTTCTCTTGTCTAATTACTCTGGCTACAACTTTCAGTACTATGTTGAATAGAAATGGCAAGGGTGGACATCCTTGTTTTGTTCCTGATCTTAGAAGAAAAGTTTTCAACTTTTTACCATTGAGTATCATGTTAACTGTGGGCTTTTCATATATGGTTTTTATTGCATTGAGGTACATTTCTTCTATAGCTCATTTGTTAGAGCTTTTAATCATAAAAGGATGTTGAATTTTGCTAATTTCTTTCTGCATTTATTGGGATGATTTTTTTTTTTTTTTTTTGCCCTTTATTTCTTAATGTGGTATCACATTTATAGATTTCCATAAGCTAAATAATCCTTGCATCCCAGGGATAAGTCCCACTTGATTATCATGAACTGTCTTTTTAATGTGCTCTTGAATTTTGTTTACTATTATTTTGTTGAGAATTTTTGCATCTATGTTCCTCAAGGATATTGCCTGTAATTTCTTTTCCTGTGGTGTCCTTGTCTGGCTTTAATAATAGGGTAATACTGGCTTTGTAAAATAAGTTTGAAAGTATTCTCTCTTCTTCAATTTTTGGGAAAAATTGAGAATATTTGGTGCTAATTCTTTAAATGTTTGGTAGAATTTAACAGTGAAGCCATCATTTTCTGGGCTTTTCTTTAATGGGAGCCATTGTATCAGTTATTCAATATTCTTATTCATTATTAGTCTGTGCAGATTTTCTACTTCTTCATAGTTTAGTCTTGGTCAATTGAATTTGTCTAGAAATTTATCCATTTTTTCTAGGTTATCTAATTTGTTGGCATGTAATTGTTCCTAATAGGCTCATGATTCCTTCTGTGGTATCAGTTGCAATGTCTTCTTTATTTATGTGAGTCTTTTCTTTGTTTTGTAGGTCTATTGTTCTTTTATTTCTCTCTTGCTGCTGTAAAAAAAAAAGGTAAAAGTTGATCAATTTTGTTTACCTTTTTAGAAAAAACAACTCTTAGATCCACAACTCTGTGGATCTTTTCTATTGTTTATCTAGTCTCTATTTCATTTATTTCTACTCTGATCCTTGCTATTTCCTTCCTCTTACTAACTTTTTGGGCTAAGTTTGTTCTTTTTCTAGTTCCTTAAGATATGTTAGGTTGTTTATTAGAAATCTTTCTTCTTTTGGATGTAATTACTTACTGCTATAAAGTTTTCTCTTGGAACTGATTTTGCTGTGTCCTAGAAGATTTGGTATGTTGTGAGTCAATTTTTTTGTTTCAAAATATTTTAAAATTTCTCTTCTAATTTCTTCTTTGACCCATTGGTTGTTCAGGAGCATGTTATTTAATTTTCATGTATTTGTGAATCTTTCAAAATTTCCCTGTTCCTGATTTCTAGTTTTTACCATTGTGCCCAGAAAATATATTCGACATGATTTCAATTTTTTTTACATTTTTAAGACTTGTTTTGTGACCTAACATAGTATCTATCTTGAAGAATATTTTATGTGCACTTCAGAAAAATGTGCATTCTGCTGCTGTTGGATGAAATGTTCTGTATGTGTCTGTTAGATCCATTTGACCAAAAGTGTAGTTTAAGTTCAATATTTCCTGATTGATTTTCTGTCTAGATTATCTATCTATTGCTGACAGTGAGGTGTTAAAGTCTCCTACTATTATTATATTACAATTTATCACTTTAGATCTATTAATATTTGCTTTATGTGTTTAGGTACTTCTATATACCTTGCTTCTACATAGCTATATGCTTCTATATGCCAGAAGCGTATATATTTATAGCCGTTAAATCCTCTAATGAATTGATCCTCTTTCATTATTCAATGACTTTCTTTGTCTGATTTTATCATTTTTTTAGTTAAAGTCTATTTTATCTTATGTATCTATATCTACTTCTGTTCTCTTTTGGTTTCCATTTGTATGGAATATCTTTTTCTATCCCTTCACTTTCATTCTATGTATATCCTTAAAGGTGAAGTGGGTCTCTTATAGAGAAAATATAATTGAGTCTTGTTTTTTAATTCACTCAGCCACTTTATGTCTTTTCATTGCAGAATGTAATTCATTAACATTCAAGGTAATTATTGGTATTTACATACTTACTGTTGCCAATTTGTTATTTTCTGATTGTTTTGTAGATCTACTGTTCTTTTATTTCTCTCTTGCTGCTGTAAAAAAAATATCTGAAACAATGATACACAAGACACTGGTTATCAGAGAACAAAGGGCAGTGATCCTTGACAGTCACAAAACAAATAAATTGAGCCCCAATATTGTCCAGCTTACTCTCTAGGGACTTGGCAAGAAGAGAAAAGAAACCCAGGCAGAACCCAGCAGTCACCCTAAATTGATGAGATGCAATGGCAAGTCCAGGAAGGCCAAAGCAGCTAGAGATTATAAGGCAAAGTACCCAAGATGTGAGAACCCTTCAAGGGTTCATTATACTACCGGTCAATATATGAATGGTAGTTCAGGAAAAGAACTACATGGAAGGATTAAAGGGAACAACACTCAGAGACCACACAGGGTCAAAACAGAGCCCAGGATCAAAACAGTGCCTCTATGCAACAGCCAGATTAGAAAACCTCATAATTTAGAGGGCATTGGCAAGAAGTACTAGCTATGGGGAAAGCTGAGGTGGAAGGATTGCTTGGGCCCAGGATTTCCAGGCTGCAGTGATCATGCCACTGTACTCCAGCCTGGGTGACAAATCGAGACCTTAAAAACAAAAGTCTTGCCTCATTATTGGAGAAATATTAGCTTTAGTTCTTCTCTGGTCTAACAATGATTAAAACTAAAGCCCAAAAGGATCAAACTCTTGCCAAATAACCACATACAAAACAAAAGTCAAGAATATTCACAGGAATACAAAAATATCTTGACATAAAAGGGTTAAATTCACAGTGGCAACTGAACTAAAAAAATTGCAAGACATAGAAAAGCATGAAAATACAACTCATGAGGAGAAAAATTGTTCCACTGAAGCTGAATTAAAAATGAAATGAAATGGTATAATATCACTGCCTTATTTTATAATATTCTGAGGTAGTAGAAATTGAGATTTTTTTCAGTGAGGTTAATTAAGCATGGAAAAGGAAATGGTGATTAAATGTAAAGTAGAAGCATAAAATTTAGTGAAAGTAAAGCTTAAAATCTTTAAGTACTCCTAATTATTTGGTAGAATGCTTGTTTTCCCTCCATACAATAAGAAGAGGGTGGGAGCAGTCGTGGTAGGCTGCAGGACTTATGTATGCTGGCAACTGATTTCTGGGTTATACAAGCAAAACCAATTTCATTTTAGAATGGGGAGTTCTTAAGTGTGGCTAGAGAAATAGCATCCAGATTTTGTACCAAGAACCCTCGGGGTGATTTAGGGTCATTTGAAGAGTCTTGAGATTCCACCTGACTCTAATGAATACTGGACACAATTAGATAGTGCTAACAGGTATTAAAGGAATCTTCTTTTTCCTCCCTCTTCACTTTCCTTTAAGAGGTAACAAGATATAATTGACAATTTTATCTTATCTAGTCTCTGCTCATTACCAGAAAGACTTAAATAGCCATAAACCTATTGCTTTGAAACTGAGATATCCCAACCTCCCCCAAACCCAACTTTGCTTCACTTCTTGGAAATGGTGGTTTTGGAATTAAAACAAACAAATGAACAAAAACAAACAAACAAACAAAAAATCTACTAAGCTTACTGAGGTTTTACATAGGCTTTGACCTTGGCTGTTCCACTATCCTTGCCTGCTCTTGTGGTATTTAACAAGGCACCAACCCTCCAGCCGTCATTGCTGCCTTTGCCTTTGTGCGCCTATTAGCATTGACCTATGTAAAACAGAGTCCCACAGATTCCCTGGCGTGGCCCACATTAGTGAATAAAGCTCCTTAACAGCTACCCTAAGAGGCCATTTACAACCTGCCCAGGAATGTAAAATAAATGCAAAATAAAGCAAATAAACTTAACCACAATACAATTTGGTTGATTCATTCATTTAACCAATCCTTAGAGAAACAATTTTCTTTCACTTTAAATGTTAACTTAGATTTTGGCAAAAACACAGTTTTTTTTTTTTTTTTTTTTTTGAAGCTTGCTTTCTAGTCATGATAATAAAAAATGCTGATATTCTGAAGGGCTTACTTAGGTAGCAAATTTAAAATATTGGCTTCAACTGATTATAGCTAAGAAATACCATTTTAGCAAGAACAATCTTCACCTTTCCCAAATAGCAGGTAGAACTGTAAGATCTTGACCAGGCCGGGATTAAGGGTCAGTCAGCTGGGCCCTTGCCCAGGGCACTAATCTATAAAGACATAAAACAATCACTGTCCACAGCTGGAGAAAAAAGATTATTTATAGAACTCCTCTCTGTGAGAGTATAATATGAGGCTGAAAGGACTTTTTTTTTTTTTTTTTTTTTTTTTTTTTTT
>NW_016813642.1:681885-684735 GCF_001698545.2 Rhinopithecus bieti
TTTTTTTTTTTTTTTTTTTTTTGAGCTACTTGGAATGGGACACATAAGATCCCAAAAGATGTTGCTGAGAAGCCTGGCAAAAAGTGAAAACAAAGGGTTTATTTTGCCCAGTGGGGAGGGGTGAAGTCTAAGTTCAGAGACAGAATGAAATTGACACATGATGGATAAAGTACCTCATCTCCCACCAACTGCCTTTTCTTAGTTTCCTTTCCTACAAAATCCCCATCCTCACCTTTAAACTCTTTTTATGAGACAGAATCTCACTCTGTCATCCTGGCTGGAGTGCAGTGGCGTGATCTCGGATCATTGTAACCTCTGCCTCTCGGATTCAAGCGATTCTTCTGCCTCAACCTCAGAGTAACTGGGATTACAGGGGGTTGCACCATCATGTGCAGCTAATTTTTTTTTTTTTTTTTGAGACGGAGTCTTTCTTGCTCTGTTGCCCAGGCTGGAGTGCAGTGGAGCGATCTCAGCTCATTGCAAGCTCCGCCTCCCGGGTTCACAAAATTCTCCTGCCTCAGCCTCCCGAGTAGCTGGGACTACAGGCGCCCGCCACCATGCCAGGCTAAGTTTTTGTATTTTTTTTTTTTAGTAGAGACGGGGTTTCACCGTGTTAGCCAGGATGGCCTCGATCTCCTGACCTCGTGATCCACCTGCCTCGGCCTCCCAAAGTGCTGGGATTACAGTTGTGAGCTGCCGCGCCTGACCCCTCATCTTTAAACTCTATTGAACAAATATTTTTAAAAAATCAGTCTGAAGAGGTACATAATATTTATCTGCATGGTGCACAACATCATTAAGTCATCACGTACCTTAATTAATCGTTTGTTTGTTTTAATTCCAAAACCCCTTTTCTGGGGCTTAAGAACTTTAATCTTGTATCTCTTAAAGACAGAAATACAGGTAAGGTAATAGTTATATGACTGGCTCAGATATTGAAATTAATGCATAATAAAAAACCATATTTTAGCATAAATAACACAGAAGTGATCAATATTTACAATAGGTTCATTCTACCTGTCCTATCATACTTTCTAACTTAACTGATAAGAAGTATTAGAGCGTTATCCTGGGCATTTTATCATTTTGTTTAACTGCTCTTCAGGGTAGATTTGTAAATTGGAAAAATATCTTAGAGGCAGGTAGTCAGCAAAGAAGGTGGCAAAAACAGAGGACTGATTTCTGCAAAAATTGTAGGGAAATATGCTGAAAAATTAATTGACTAGAGTCCTTTAGCATTAGAGGTCAAGAAGGAATATGTTATGTTACAACAGATAGTAGGATCTATACGTATGCTTATTCGTCCATTTAACATATAATATTTGAGCACTGAAGTCTACTCCAGGCATTTGTTTATGGTACTGAGAAAGCGCAAAGAACAAAACAAATCCTGTTCCTGTGGAGATTTCTTCCTGGAGAGAAGAGAGAGATAGCAATCTATTAACTACATAGTATATCAAATAGCAATGAGTGCTAAGGGGAAAGATAAAGAAGGGAAATAGGGAAAGATTATACTGGGTGAGATATTGACTGATTTGCTCTTTTATTCTACTTGGAGGGATCTGGGAAGACATCACTGGTAAGGTAAAATTTAAACAGATCTATAAGAAGCAAGGGAGCGAGGCATGAGCTCATCTAGGGGAATGATTTCAGGTAAAGGGAACAGAAAGCTCAAGAATTAAAGGCATTAGAGCATTCAATTAGGTGGAAGAAGGTCAATATGTGTGGTCATCAGAACAAGAACAAGAGTGCTAAGAGAAGATGTTGGAGAGATAGCAGAGGGTCTAAGTCATGTAAGGACAACTGTTTATTGTAGGACCTTGTATTTTACTCCAAGAGAGATGGGAAACCATTGGGTTGGGGGGAGTTGGGCAGAAGAGTGAGGTGTTCTGAAAAATGTTTTTAAAGGACCACTTTGCTACTGTATTAAGCCTATGATGTAGAAAAGAAGCAGTGGAAGATGCACAGAATTCAGCAAGGAACTATTTTAATAACATATGAAAAAAAAAAAAAAGACTACTATGGACTAGGATGGTGAGAAGTGGCCATAATCTGGATATGTGGTGATATGGTTTGACTTTGTGTCCTGACTCAAATCTCATCTGAAATCATAATCCCCATAATCCCCACGTGTCAAGGGAGGGACCTTTTGGGGGGTGATTAGATCATGAGGGCGGTTTCCCTCATTCTATTCTCCTGGTAGTGAGTAAATACTCATGAGATCTGATGGTTTCATAAGCGTCTGGCATTTCCCCTGCTTGTGCTTCTTTCTTTCCTGATGACTTGTTAAGAAGGTTCCTGCTTCGCCTTACACCATGACTGTAAGTTTCCTGAGGCCTCCCCAGCCATGTGGAACTGTGAGTCAATTCAACCTCTTTCCTTTATTAATTACCAACTCTTAGGAAAGTTCTTTATAGCAGTGTGAAAACAGACTAATACATGGGGTGAAGGAAGATACCACAGAATTTACTGATAGTTTAGATATGGGGTTGAAGAAGAAGAAGTAAAGGATAAAAGGAGAAAGGATCCCAACAGCAAGGAAAAATTCCTTATCTTCATTTAAGATGGCTCAAAATGTGATAATTATCAATCAATTTAAAGCCTTCTCCTAATGAAAAGCATATACTTAGGAATAAGTATACCCTTCAGAAAGATCCATGAAATTATTGCTTAGAGAGATATTATTAGAGGAAAACAAATTTGAGGTGAGCCCACACCTAAAAAGTAAATTTAAAGCAGCAATTTAATACCTATAAAGCTGGAGATAGCTTTAGGCAGTATTACTTATATGGTTTCAGTAATGGTCGGTCATAGGTAAAGGGTTTCAATAACAGAACATTAATCTAAGAT
>NW_016813642.1:686140-693716 GCF_001698545.2 Rhinopithecus bieti
AAAAAAAAAAAGAAAAAACAAAACTTGGATGTGGTGACTCGTGCCTGTAATTCGGCAGACCAAAGCAAGTGGATCACCTGAGGCCTGGAGTCTGAGACCAGCCTGGGCAACATGGAGAAACCCCATCTCAACTAAAAATGCAAAAATTAGCCTGGCATTGTGGCACATGCCTATAGTCCTAGCTACTTGGGAGGCTGAGACAGGAGAATTGCTTGAACCCAGGAGGTGGAGGATGCAGTGAGCCAAGATCATACCACTGCACCCCAACCTGAGTGACAGAGCGGGACTCTGTTTCAAAAAAATGAAAAAAAAAAAATCCCTGTCTAGAGTCTAGCAAACAATGTTTTCATTCATGAACTTAGATAACACCATACATAAAAATATTTTTAGCTCCCTAAAAACATATTCTAATTCTGAGAACGATTACTTACAATCATAAATCTAATTAATGCCACATTAAATACTTAATATACATTTAATTCAACAAAAATCTAGTGAGTACCTATTAAGCTCAAGAATTTATTCTAGATATCACAGAAATGAACACATAAGCTTATGTAAAAACCAATATTAAAATTATGAAAGAAACATCTTTAAGCTGAAACTGAGGCATGTTCTCACATTAATATTTAACCAGCTAAATATTAAATAGAAAGCCAGAGTAAACTGAACCAAAGTGAAGAAATTTAAGTCAAAAAATTTAGGATGTAGAAAGAATATGTTCAGCCGCCATATTTTATTAGTGTGAGAATGAGGCCAACAGAAGCCAGTTAGTTAAGAGACTGCCAAAGCCTCAAAGCTGGGATCAGGGTCTCTCAGTCTTCAATTCTCACTTTTCCCACTTCTTTTTTTTTTTTGGTGACGGAGTCTCGCTCTGTCGCCCAGGCTGGAGTGCAGTGGCGGGATCTCAGCTCACTGCAAGCTCCGCTTCCCGGGCTCACGCCATTCTCCTGCCTCAGCCTCCCGAGTAGCTGGAACCACAGGCGCCCGCCACCTCACCCGGCTAGCTTTTTGTAGTTTTTAGTAGAGACAGGGTTTCACTATGTTAGCCAGGATGGTCTTGATCTCCCGACCTTGTGATCCGCCCGTCTCGGCCTCCCAAAGTGCTGGGATTACAGGCTTGAGCCACCGCGCCTGGCCTAGTAAAGTGGTTTTTAAAACAAGACCATGAATTCAAAATTGTTGGGAGATAACTCTGCATTATGACTACTTTTAATGTTCAAACATGTATCTTAAAGATTTATTTTATCTTTTATATATAATAAAAATTCCACAAGTACCAAGGAAAAAAGATTATGAAAGCAGTCAGAAATTTTGATGTCTCCCAAGGTAGGTGAGAGATTCTGCTTTGTTTATACTGTTGTTGTTTGTTTGCTTTTGCTTTTCTGTTTTATTTTTTAATAACTTCCAAAAAATCCCAAAGATGTTGGCAGGGAGAAGACTAAAATTCCATGGAAAATTAAAAACAAAGTGTCTATAGAAGCTGACAACAACATGTGTTGGGCTGGGTTAATAAAGACAATATTGTGGTCAATTCAAGGCTAAGTTGACAACTATTATTTCTTTTTCCAGGAAAAAGCCATAAATAGAGATCACTAATATTGACCTAAATGAAGGCAAGGGACAAAAGGAAAACTGCTATATGTAAGAAAAGGTTATTTCTTTCCTTGTGGCCATATGACATTACTTTGGGGAAGCAAAATGAATGACAAAATCTAGACAATGACCTGTGGAATAAAGCTCAAGACTAAATGCAGAAAGATGAGATTAATGAATGCTGAAATTTTAACAAGAGGATAGAATGATGAAATGTCACATTTATTTTATCTACCAAATTGCTAGAACCTAAAATTCCAAAGAATTAGACAGGAGTAAATTCAATAGATGTTAATCTGTGTCTATGATTTGCTGGCTCAGGGAGTGAATACTAAATAACAATAAGTTAATCTAGGTAATGATCAATTTTTATTGACCATTATGGGTTAAACATGTTAAAAACATTATCACATTTAGTTTTACAAATACATAGGTCATTTTCGCTATTTCACAATTAAGTTAAAAATTAAGAAAATCCAAGCATCTGCACACTTTTACCCCCGTAGTAACCACCCAGTCTGGTGTTTGGGCCTCATCTTATTTCCTCTAGCACATAGTGTTGCTTGCTGTGACAGGCAATCTCTCAATATTAGGATTTAATAATTGTCTTTTAGGAACAAAAATATTTTGAAAAGGAATCATATAACGGCTGAATTTCTAGCTTTCGCGCTGAATCCCCTACTGTCTTCTTTACCTCTCCAAAGTTCCAACTGATCCAGGGATCCTGGAAACATTAAACAAAATCTGATTGGAGTCCCTGCATATTTAGCTGGGTTCTCACTGCTGCTTGAAAAATATTTCATTGACTTTCTTTTGTAGTTACAACAAATAACTAAACTATTCTTTTCCCTTCTTCACTGAGCCCATCTCCCTTGTATTCTGAGATTACTATTATTTTTTATTTTTAAATAAAAACTTTGAGTCTGAAGTAAGAAATCTGAATTCACCTTTTTTTATTTTAAAAGCTCTCTGTGTGGTTACTCTCCTTAGTCTTCTATTAAAACTTTCTCTGAAAGAAGGACTGTTCTTTTCAGAGATCTGCCATATCATCTCAAGACCAAATTAGTTTCTGGATTAATTTCCACATATCCTCATACTCCAACCAGGACATTTTGCATGCCCACTACTCCACACCATGTTATGTTGTAGTTTTCTTTTCCCCAGTTCCTACAAATATGGTCCCTTCCCCAGTCTCCTTACATTACGGATCTTTCTTCTTCATGTCCCAGCTGAATTTCTAACAATAGTCACAATTCATCTATTCCTTATTATATACGCCTTATCTGCTTGTAATTTGCCTCTATTTTACTGAAAATGCTGTCATGAAGGTCATCTGGACCTTCTTATACATCAACTCTGTTGTTTTAGGAGTACACAGTCTCTTCTGTCTTCTGCAGCGTCTGGACATGCTGATAGAGATTTTTTAAAAATCTCTCTTCTCTATGAATTTTCGTTTGCAGTTCTTCCCTGTCTCCTCACATAGTTCTGTCCTCTAAATGCAAGTCTTTCCAATGTTCTATCACAACTTTCTTCTCTGTGTTGACATCATTTCCTTTGTATTGTCATTTGCTTCCATGATGTCAACTCTTACTTTTAAAGTTTCTGAAATTTACTTTCAATTCATTTTTTAAAATATTTTTATTTCCAGAAAGTTTGTTCATCCATGTATTGATTCATTCAGAGATGTATTGGTACCTATTAAAGTCTGGATAACATCATTACTTAGTGAGCTCTGATTTCAATTTTTAGTTCACTATAGCTTACAATAAAATATAAACTAAAATATAACCAATACAACAAAATAAAATGATAGAATCAATGAAAGAGACAAGAAGTGTAAAATAAGTATATGATTGTCTTAGTCCATTTTCTGCTACTATAACAGAATATCACAGATTGGAGAATTTATAAAGAAAAATTTATTTAGCTCATCGTTCTAGAGGCAGGGAAGTCCAAGATTGAGGGGCTGCATCTGGTAAGGGCCTTCTTGCTGCATCATCCCATGGCAGAAGGCTGACGCAAGTGTGCAAGACAGAGAAAATAAGGGGGCCAAACTCCCTTGATAACTAACCCACAACTGCAATAATGCATTAATCCACTCTTGAGGGCTTTGCCCTCATGACGTAATCACCTCTTAAAGGTCCTATCTCTTAATATTGTCACAATAGTAACTAAATTTCCACACATATTTTAGAGGAGACATTCAAGTCATAACAATGACAATCTAGGATAAAGGACACTTGTAGTTAAATACTAAAGTAGGCAGAGCTTCCTAGTAAATATAGTTAAAAGGGAAGCACACTAATGTACACGTCTCATTACTTAATAAAACGGCAAATGTGAAATCATTAAGATTGTATTCTCCATGAAGAATTTGTACCACAAAAAAATTTTCACGTTATGACAGCAAACAATAAACAATTTAATAAGTATGAATAGTGATGCACAAATGCTTAAGATACTATTTATTTTACAAAAATTAGAAACATAGATGCACAGATAAATTCACCAAGCAGATGCTTTCCATTTTAACATGTAACTTCTCAGTGAAAGGAAACTGTCAGTTGCCACTTTGCTAACCTTCTGAGGAATGCCTTCTGAGAATTATAGGAACAGATTTTATAACTGAGGTTTTAAAATTAACATTCCTTTCAGTGAGCTTCACATTGTAGCTCCTTATACTTCAGATATAGTTGATTTGGGCATGAAAGGAAAAGATTTACACAATTTTTTTCAAATGCACAACCTGAAGCTAGTGAAAGTTTCCCTGATCTACTTTTCTACTTAAGTAGATACGCAACAACAACTAAATTCTAGTAATCAATTCTTATAAACACACTGGATCAAATTTGGCAAAAATTAGGATGTCTGAAAGGAAAGGGAATAAATACACTTGTACATATATCTATCATGCTATTATTTCATTTGAGTTGCTGTAGGACAAAGATCTGGGATCTATAAATGTCAGGAGGTTATGACTGAGACCTGAATTTTGTGTTCTAACTCTGAGTGGGATAAAATCACATCATGCATTTTACTAATCATCTCAACATATAAATGAACTGTCACTGATGCAAACTTGAGTAGTTTTAGATAAATTTGTATTGCTCCTTTAAGTCATTTATTGTGTAATTATGTTTTGTCCTATGGTGACTGTGGAGTGCAAAAAGATGTCAAGCAAAAGTGAAACCCACACATTTCAGACTTTTTGCCAATTCCTTTGGATGCAAAAGTTGAATTTTGCATTGTTCCACAAGAAAACATAACTTATTCCAGTTAACAGTTGCTTTTTCTTGCAATAACTACCATGCTGAACAACTAACGTTTCAAAATGCACTTTTCAGGAGAAACAGACTTTTGTCAGTTATTTTGAACACCAATGTTCTCAATAGGAAACTAATGTATTTCTCCACAGTGTTGGACCCTAGCCTCAACAAAACAATGCATTACTGTATCAGAATGACATATTTCTTCACTGTTCTCTGAGAAAAACACTACCCAATTACATTGTAAGAAATAAAAAATAAACATTGAGGAAGAAAACAAATAATTTTACTTGCAGAAAAACAAAGTTATAGCTGAATCTTGGCTTATGTTTCAATCTTATATTTTAAATGGTTGTAGTCCTAAAATAACTCCATTTGTTTACCAGCTACCAGGAAAAAAAACAAAACAAAAAAAGCAACAACAACAAAGTGTGATTCAACTGCCCTGTTTGAATTGCAAATGGTTTTTCAGAACTAAAAAATTGGTCTTTAAATTGATACATGTAAGGTAATTGAGAAGTATTTGTAAAAATGGCATTGCTTACAGGATTTGGTATTATTATTTCTCTTTAAAAGATGTGTGATATTGAAAAATAGAATGAGCATGCAGAAACAAGCAGCTATTCAAGCGTCACATATATAATAGGTAGCCTAAGAGAGGAATGAGGAAAATGTATATATCTTTTAACACAATTTATATACAAGAATTATTATACTGTTAATTAATTAAAGTTTATTGATAGCCATAAGCAAAGTTTTCTCTTAGTGTTATATCTCCTTGTTAGGCTTTTGTGAAGTAGTAGTCTTTTAAAAACAGAAAATTACTACATTGAAAAAAAAAAACCATGAATTGATGAAATTAGTGAATTTCACTCCAATACTCAAATTTCATTGTGGTTATAAGAGGGATATTTCTTCACACACCCAAGTCTATCAAGAGGAAAGTCATTCCCTCTGCTCTGCACATGGAGAATCACAGTCAATAGGAAGCCTTTTCACAACATTTTGCATAGCAGATGGACACCACCGGAAAGGAAGTTGGAATCAGAGCTAGCCAACTGCAGGATGGGCCACTGATAGGGTATATACAGCTTCAGCAGATAAACTTCCAGGTCTGGCTGAAGCTATGCATATTAAGGAAGACAAGGGAGGTTAATAGATATGTCTTGCCCATCACAACAAGATCCCAGTAAAAATAGATTAGTGGACTAGCCAATTAATTAGCAGTCTAACAAATAATATAAAATAATGTTGGAAGAAGAAAAGTAACAAATGTTTTGAGAGTATATTAAGGATAGTCAAGAAAGCACTAATAAAGGTCCAGAAATTTGCATAAGTTATGGCAAGAGTCAAATGTTTAAATATATCCAATTATTTATAGTTTTTGCTAATTTCTTTCTAGAAATTACAAAACTGTTGCAAGTGTCAGTTTGTAAGGGCTCACAACTGGCCCTTCATAGGAGAATTGCTCTTAGCTGATGAGAGCCACCTTCTTCCCTTAGTAACACAGTCAGTGACTGATTCATGCAAGGATGCAAAAGGCCAGCCCCCTTGTCTCAGGGGCCAGCCGACAATGCTCCTGTGGTTTAGGTTTCAGAACAATTCACCTTGTGCATCAGGACATGGCTGGGTTTTACCTGAGACCACATCCTTGTACTGCTCCTTCCCCTTCTCTGGCTTGCCTCACACCCTTCCTTAGAGGCTATTCCTGAAGAGCATGCCTCAAAACAACCCTTGAATGCCTATCTCTGCCTCTGGAAAATCCAATCTGGAAATTCATAATTTAGCTAAGATATCTTTGTATACTCCTTTAAATATTAAGTTTCTAAATGGCAATCTAACTCTGTGTTCTGAGCACTTCACATGGTTCTTGGCATGTATATACCCACGTTTATTCAAGGTAAATATTATCTTACAATCAATTTTAATCTGTTAATAATGTTTATTTTATTTGTATCCTCTATTATCTTTTCCATTAAACCTCCATTATATGGCGCTTTAGAAATTCACACAGGCATTAAACCCGTTGGGGAAACAAGTTGATAAATAGATAACATTTAAAACCAATTTACCAATAATAAATCTCTTTGTACTTTTATTTAACTGGAGTCTCAATCATTCTCCATATATAGTTATTTGACTACTTAAATGTTCATTTACCTAGGTATTTTCATTACAAATTGATAGACATTTTAGCATATGTATCAAGATAAAATTTTAGGCACATAAGTTATTTTAATTTTTTTCCTATTCTGTCAGTATTTACAATGTGCATCACTCTCAATTTAGCATTCCTGTTTGTAGGGTGTTTTGCAAAAAAACACTTTTCCAATGTGTATGAAAATTCATGTACAAAAATATTTATTGTAGCACTGTTTATATGATGAAAAACTCTTCAAGATACATTTTCCAGTGAAAGAATCAGGACATAGAACATTGCAACAGAAAATATGTACCACATTGTATAAAATTCAGGCTATGTAACTAAATATTTACACACCCATAGCACATATACACATCTATGTATTAAATGTATAGACAAAGGTTTGGGTAAAATTCACATCAGTTTAATAAAAATAGTTACCTTTGATGAGGAATGTGGAATTTGGAGAGTCTGGTAAAAGGAAATTTCTTGTTATTTTACATGCTTACGTATTGCTTGACTTTTTTTTTTTTTTTTTTTTTTAAAAAAAAAAAAATTTTTTTTAACTTTT
>NW_016813642.1:694018-711387 GCF_001698545.2 Rhinopithecus bieti
TCTTTTATTGTCCTTGTCAAATGCTATCATTTTCTAAAAGTTTTCTCTTCTTCTTCTTAATTCCTCTATACTTAATTAAGTATGTATCATTCTTATGGCATTTATTCAATTCAAAAATATTAAATTTATACTAGATTCAATTATGAAAATATGTTATTCCTATCTCAAGGAATTCACAATTAAGAGAAAGAAATGCATTAACAAGAAAGCAATGACCAAAAGCTAAACTATGGCAAACTTGAATGCAATGTTATGGACCTGTGGGAAGCAGAATTTTAAGATGGCCCTCAAGATTCTTGGTTGGTTTGTTACTGGCTTTGGCCAATGGGAAGCCCATGCAGGAGATGGGAGACTGAGAGGAAAGGTTCAGGTATATCTTTCCCATTTCTTTTTTGCTAAGTCACCTTGCTATTGAGCATACACTATGTGTCATTACCCATACATATTACATATATAAACTTCATTTCATTTTCATAACATACCATTGAAGTGGCAGTTATTATTACACACATTTTAAAAATGGCATTACGTAAATTGCTGTAGGTCATGGAGAGAAAAAATGGTGAAGTCAGAATTTTAACTCAGGTAACCTGATTTCAGAACTAATCACTGTCACATACTATAATCATCTTGGATAACCTGAATTGATGACCTTAGGGAGGAAAGATAAGTTTTACTCTTGAATACACTCATTAGGATCTCAAAAAATAAATAAATAAATAAAACAGACTTTACCACTAATGTTGGGTTCTTTCCCACACTTGATTATTTTTCTGTATTTGTCATGGAAAGAGATGATATTAAGTATATTTTGAAATCTTACCCATTGTTACAATACAATATGAAACTCTTATACTAACAACTTGCAATGCGTCCATATCACTTCATGGTAACACTCAAACTAGGAATAGAAGGGAACTTCCTTAACCTGATAAAAGGCACCTCAGCCTGATAAAAGAAAAACGTCATAATTAATGGTGAAAGACCACAAGTATTCCCCCTAAGATCAGAAGCAAGGCAAGGTTATCCACTCTCACCAATTTTATGTAAATTGTACTAAAGGTTCTAGCCAGGGAAATTAGGCAAGAAAAGGAAATTAAAAAAAATCTAGATTGGAGAGGAAAAAGTAAAATTATCTCCAATTACAGATAATATAATCTTCTATACAGAAAATTCTAAGCAATGAACAAGAACACTGAGCCATTAGAGCTAATCAATAAGTCAGCAAGGTTGCAGAATGCAAGATCAGTATACAAATAGCAGTGGTATTCTCTATACCACAATAAATAATCCAAAAATGAAATTAAAATAAATTCATTTATGATACCATCAAAAATATTTAAATACTTGGGAGTATATTTAACAAAAGTGCCAGATTTGTACTCTGAAAATTTCAAAACATTGTTGAAAGAAATTAAGGAAGTTTAAATAAATAAAAAGACATCTCATGTTCTTGGATTGGAAAACTTAAATGGCATAAGTATTATGAATTGGAAAATTTAAATGGCATGATTGTTGTGGATTGGCAAACTTAAATGGCACAAATGGCTAAGTGATATTTAAAACTTAAATATTATTTAAATGGCAATAATCTGTAAATTGGCCTCCTGATTCAATGCAATTCTGATTAAAATCTGGCTGTCATTTTTGCAGAAATTGACAAGCTCTTCTTAAAATGTACGTGGAAGGACAAATGACTCAGAATAACCAAAACAGTCCTTTAAAAGAACAAAACCACGCACTGTGGCTCACACCTGTAATCCCATAACTCTGGGAGGCTGAGGCAGGAGAATCACTTGAGGTCAGGGGATCAAGATCAGTCTGCACGATACAGTGAGACCCCACTATAGACAGATATTCCCTTGAGGCAAATGCAAGTCAAAACTATAATAAAGATACTACTTCATACACACTAGGATTGCTATCGTCAAACAGAGAGACAATATCAAATGTTGATGAGGATGGAGAAAAATTAGAACACTCATACATTGGTAGTGGGAATGTGAAATATTGAAGCCGCTTTGATAAACAGTCAAGCAGTTCCTCAAGTGGTTAAGCATAAAATTACCATATGGCCCAGCAATTACTTCCACACCTCAGTACATACCCAAAATAATTGAAAATATATGTTCACATAAAAACTTATACATAATGTTTATAGCGTTATGCACAATAGCCAAAAAATAGAAACAACCCAAATGCACATAACTGATGAATGGATAAACAAAATGTAGTTCACACAGCTATATGATTCAGCCACAAAAAGGAATGATGTGCTGATCCTTGCTCCAACATGGATTAACTTTGAAAACAGTATGCCAAGCGAAAGAAGTTAAACACAAAATACTACATATTGCATGATTAAATTCATGTAAAATGTCCAGAATGGGCAAATTCATAAAGATATAAAATAGATTAATGGTTGCTAGGAGCTAGGGGAATTGAGAATTAAAGAATGATTGCCATTGGGTTTAAAGTTCCTTTTCAGGGTCATATTATTCTGGAATCACATAGTGGTAATTGTTGTACAATCTGTGAATATACTTTAAAAGACACAGAATTGTATACTTGAAGAGAACTAATTTTATGGTGAAGAATATCTTACTTAAAAATACGTATTAGGTAAATTACATGGAAACAAGATTCATTTGTAAATGGGTTATGCTGATATATAGTAGGTATTCAACAAATATTTGTTGAAAAAATGAATGCATAGTAACTCTGTTTAAGAATAGAAATTATAGAAAACTACACTATATGAAGTATAATTAAGAATTTAATCATAAGTAGCCAAGATCAGAAAAGTAAAATAGAAATATTTTGAGAATGACAACTGTTATAGAGTTTTGAACCATTTGCCCTTTAAAAAGTACCATTTTTTTCCCTGAATAACTCAATGTGGAATTACTAAGTAATATCTGAATACAGTGTTGCCAAAAATTACTTGCTAAGGGTTATTTGAAATGGACATTTAATGGAGTAGATCCCTTAAGGTTCTATTTAAGAACTGTGGTTTTTGCAAAGGTTTTAAGTTAAAATGAAATTTTAGGAGAGTTTAATCAATTCTGACTTGTTACAAAAGATTGTAATCATGCTAAGCCCTGAATTGTTCTCCAGTATATTCTGTACCTAAAATTGACAAAAACAGACTTTTTTTCTTTCACCTTTCAGTTAGGGCACGTATTTTAAGAGATGGTGATATTTATTCCAAGTTTATTTAGCTAAATATAGTGATCAATTTTGACTTCATTTGAGATGAATATGACAGAAAATGGAAGCTTGGTAAAGTTGCTCTTTATTTCACTTCTAACCTCTTTAGTTTCTTTAAAAGTGATCTTATTTGAAGCATGTATGCATGTTAAATATATGTATCTATATCTATGTAGATATATACTAATCTCTTTGTAGATGTACAAATATCTATGAATTATCAAATTTACTGGTATATATTTAGGCAATTAACAAGTAAGTTAATCATACCAGTTATAAATTTCAAAGAAGAAAGATAATAAAATGTTAACTCGAAATTGCAGGTTATAACTTTAAAAAGATACATTTTTAGACTGTAATACTGCTAGATTAGTCACAGTATTGTGTTAAAATTGACAACCAACTTGACTTAAGCAATGAGTACATGTTCTAATTAAGCTTAACATTCTTGGTGGTGAAGGAGCATTTTCTTAGTATACGTTGAACAGTAGTAAGATGCACTAATGCAATTGCTCTGGCGTAAATACAATTTTGGTATCAATGTCCTGACTTCATAAACAAGTGAGAACAAATGAACACACCCAATCTAACCTGGCTTTGATAGTTTGCCAGGTGGTTTTTGTAACTAATCCACAATATACACCTATTTGCTTGCCAGATTTTCAAGTGTCTCCAAGTTATCTTGCAGTTTGTGATAGCATTCATTCTTTCTGTTAGGGTGTTACTCTCCTTAGTGACATCTTCAGATTCAGAGATCACATTCATTTGGCTAATAACAGACATCTTTTCCTAGTTATTATACTTTCCTACAAAAAGAATATAATGGTGCTACCAAAAGAGGATTGCTGCAGCATCCTCTCTTCCAATTATGTTTTTCCAAAACATAATTGGAAAATACAAGTATACACTTAAAAACACATAAATATTCCTAGAGGGACACCTCCTTGAACCCACTCATTCTGTAAACCAACAAGCAGTGAGACAGGCCCAAGATCACAGATGTAATAACCAGATCCAAGCGCAAGTCCTGGCATCTACCCCTGCATATGATCTCAGCTCACTGTGAGCTCCGCCTCCCGGGTTTACGCCATTCTCCTGCCTCAGCCTCCAGAGTAGCTGGGACCACAGGCGCCCACCACCTCGCCCGGCTAGTTTTTTGTATTTTTTAGTAGAGACGGGGTTTCACCGTGTTAGCCAGGATGGTCTCGATCTCCTGACCTCGTGATCCACCCGTCTCGGCCTCCCAAAGTGCTGGGATTACAGGCTTGAGCCACCGCGCCCGGCCCAACTCTCCTCTTAAATGTGATGAAGAAGGTACCAAAGAGTTTCCTGTCCTTTTATTGAAGGTATATGTGCTGTTTTAATTGATTTTATAGTACCAATATGGTACCATTAACATAACCCTAATGAAAGAGATATTTCTCATGATCATGGCAACCTACAAAATAAAATTTTTCTCATTTCTCCAAAAACACTTCTAGAGTCTGTCAATAAGCAGCCTTTCTATTTGTGTAGTTGCCATCTCAATGTGTCCACAGCTTTGATCTCTGCTTTTCTTACTTAACATCGTAACATATATTCTCTGTTACTATGCAGATAAAATTATATATACATTTTATATTTTTTATCTTTAAAAGATGCCTAATATTTTAGTATGCTGACGTGCCAAGAGTAATTTAGCTATTCCTATAAGTGGACATTTAACTTGCTTATATTTTTCCGTTTTTTAAAAAATAGTGTTGCAATGAATATATTTCTGAGTTTTTCCCTATAGATTTTATATTGTTACCTTAAATTTGATATGCAGATATGGATTAACCTGATGAGCTATGTATAGTTCAAATTATTCTTTATTTTTATATTGCTTCCCAAAAGGGTTCTTCCCATTAAAATAGTTCCAATAATACATAAGGATATTTTTCATCCGATCCTCACCTACAGCATGTATTATTACTAAAACATTTTTTAAATAGTCCAAATACTGTATTTATATTAATTTATTTATATGTTCATGTTTGCTAAATTAGGTTATTTTTCTGTATGTTTTTTATGTGTTTATGGCTGTTACCTCTTAAATATCAATTGTCTTATTTCTTGATTCATTAATATGAATATATTTGTTAATCTTACATTTAATTTTTTTTAAAAAAAATTATTCACTAATTATTAACTCATTCGAACAATTGCTAAATGACCAGTACATATAACTGGCCCTGTGCTAAGCCCTGAGTCTTCACAGTCTTTACCCTCAAAGAGAAATAGAAATTATGACACATAGACTGTGAGTAAGAGGCAAGGCAAGAAAAAAAAACTCCTGCATAGGGAGCTTTATTCGAGGTAATAAATAAACTAGATATAATCCACCTGGAGGAACAGCTGGATCCAACAAATAGTAAGGTCCTGACAGGTAGGAAAGGATGAGGTTATGCAAAGAAGCTTCTTGACTGCTTGTCAATTTCATGTTTGACAAGTGGAATCATATACGTTCTAGGGAGGAAAGTCTCAACTCTGCAGTTTGTTTGTTTGGTTGGTTGGTTGGTTGCTTTTTTTTTGGATACGAAGTCTTGCTCTGTCGCCCAGACTGGAGTGCAATGGTGCGATCTCACTCACTGCAAGCTCCACCTGCCAGGTTCACACCATTCTCCTGCCTCAGCCTCCCAAGTAGCTGGGACTACAGGTGCCCGCCACCACGCCCAGCTAATTTTTTGTATTTTTAGTAGAGACGGGGTTTCACTATGTTGGCCAGGCTGGTCTCAAACTCCTGGCCTCAAGTGATCCACCCACCTCGGACTCCCAAAGTGATGGGATTACAGGTGTGAGCCACCATGCCTGGTCAGCTCTGCAGCTTTTTACTGTTTCTAGGGGTCCTGTACCCTAACACATACTAAGATCCCTTGTGCATCGGAGGAGGTCTGGAGTTGTGTACATACTCGACTAGTGCAGGTGGAAAGATCTCAGGCTTGGATAAAGTGGACCACCCTCATGGATTCCCAAACCAATTCAGTGAAATTTTCTGGGGATAGTATGAAAATCTTAAAAGCGATCAGTATACTCCATCCTTTTTTCTTTTTCCCACTTCTGTGAAGAAGACTATTCACAGGCATATCTTGTCTCCCATGACACTAACCATGTAAGAATATGGCCATACATTGTTATGTTCAAAATGCAATGGATGCGGAAGTGTTTTGAACAGTGAGATGCATCACACACACTAGTTTTTACTTCTGCCTTTTGTGTTACTTCTGTGCTAGAGGTAATGAATTGTGCTTAGCCACCTACACATTCTCTTTTTACACAAGCTAGACAATACAACCAGGCGAGCAGCAGCTTACACTGTAGCTGTGGAAATTGAAATCAAATTATCCTCCTTTATATGGCAATTAGAAAAGCTAACTTTATAGAGGAGCTAACTTTACATGGCATTATATCTGTTTTCATTCATTTTTTAAAAAACAAAGTAAAATTACTGGAAATGTGTTTACAACATGAAGTGTTTGGAAGATTTTACTCATATCCTTTAGGGTGGTCAAGTGTCGTATGAGAGAAAAGAGTGGTTACATCTTGAGGGGCATGATCTAAATTAAAATTTCATTTTCTAAATTTGAATAATGAGAAAAATTTTGTAAATTGAAATGGAACAGAGAAAGCTGAACCATTAATCATCAACACCAAAAGAAAAAAAAATAAACAGATGCAGTAATTACTGTACTGGGTTAATTTTAAGAAATATAGAAAATAGTGTATAATTTTAGAATCCATAAAAGTGTATGTGTTTCCAAATTGGAAATGCATATGAGTAGTGCAATAACAATAATGAATTATACTGCTCAACTTTATCGCATTGTGGCTCTTTCTATTCTTTTTTTAAATTTTTTTATTATACTTTAAGTTCTACAGTACATGTGCACAACGTGCAGGTTTGTTACATATGTATACATGTGCCATGTTGGTGTGCTGTACCCATCAACTCATCAGCACCCATCAACTCGTCATTTACATCAGGTATAACTGAGATGAGTATTCTTATGGCAGATGGGTAAAATATTTTTAATATTAATTAGACTTCTGGTAAGTTTTCTTAGGAAAAACTTACATGTAGAAATATAAATTTAAAAGTACACTTCAGACATGAAGGTATTTAGAGAACAGCATGCGTAATTGTACTCAAATATTATTTTTGAAAACTGTGGGCCAGGTGCAGTGGCTTGTACCTATAATCCTAACACTTTGGGAGGCCAAAATGGAAGAATAGCTTGAGCCAGGAGTTGAAGAACAGCTTGGGTAATATAATGAGCCCCCATCTCTACCAAAAATAAAAAAAAATAAAATTAGTTGGGTGTGGTAGTGTGCGTCTGTAGTCCTAGCTACTTAGGAGGCTGAGGTGGGAGAATTGCTTGAGCCTGGGAAGTGGAGGGTGCATTGAGCCATGATCACGTCACCGCATTCCAGTTTGGGTGACAGAACAAGACTTTGTTTCCAGAGAAAAAAGAAAGAGAAAGAAGGAAAGAAGAAAGAAAGAGAAAGAAAGAAAGAAAGAAAGAGAGAAAGAGAGAGAGAAAGAGAGAAAGAGAGTGAGAGGGAGGGCGAGAGGGAGGAAAGGAAGGAAGGGAGGGAAGGAAAGAGGGAGAAAGGAAGGAAGGAAGAAAGGGAGGGAGGAAGGAATGAAGGAAGGAAAGAAGGAAGGAAAGAAGGAAGGAAGGAAGGAAGGAAGGAAGGAAGGAAGGAAGGAAGGAAGGAAAGAGAAAAACTGCAATATAGACTGTGATTAGGAATCAAGACAAGAAAAATTATCACTACTGCATAGGTAGTCCTATTGCAGACAAATGAGCTAGATTTATACTAGCTGTATGTCACTCCACATATCTAGTCACAAAACACCTACTTCTATAAATTTTTTCATTTCACAAAAGAAATATTCCTCCTTACTACTTCATCCAAATGAAAATTCAAGTGATGGAAATAACCTGAAAGCTTTAACTGCAGACTTCATTTTAGCTCTAAGATTATGTGGACTGTAACTGGCAAGTGTGTTGTGAGGATGTAATGAATACCAGGAGCAGAAATGATCAGTTCCATCATTCTCGGCGTTATTTAAACAATGGTTTATACAGTGACATGGGCAGCAAGAAATCTGTTCTCCTCCTCCAGCTGGAGTAGTCACGCTGAGCTGATCTGTTCAATAATTACTGGCTAAATATTTACAACAAGTTGCTTTTGTTTTAAAGCTCAGAGTCAAGATATTTAGAAACTATGAAGAGTTTATTTCCAGAGGTCACAAATTAACATTCTTGACTTTAGGAAAACGTAACCATATATGGTATAACATTTTTATTTGTGGTAGTAATATATCAGAGGACAAGTCCTGATTGGGTGTGAAATATTGAGCTCTTCTCTGCCAAAGCTTACCAAATAGTTAGAAATCATTTTCATTGTTAATTTGTTTAATGCTTAAACTGCTGTTTGTTCTCTTTAATACACATTGAAGATTATAAAACTTGAACTAATTAATTGACAATTATGTTAAAGCAGCATTATCAGATTGCCATCTAGTATCTGAATCAGATTTCATGAAAAGGTGATTTTGTTCTTTTCAATCCTATAGAAAAAAAGGTAAAACTATACACAATGATTTCATTTTTTGTAATGTGCTTTTACAGGAAGAAGCACTTATTGACAAGAATCCCAAGAATGAAGTGATTGAGTTTTTCACAATAACTTACCACACATAAGCTAGAGAGCAATATATGTTTCAGCACAGTTACCAGACACTTCAGAGACTGGGCCTTGCTGTCCCTCCAGCCCCCAATTTTTGGGCTCCTCGCTTCCTTTCCTGTGCTTTAACAGCATCTTCTTTCCTAGTCCGCAACATGCAATTCCCCCTTTCACTTCAAGGAGCCTGTAGGTCCTATTCTCTCTCTCTCTCTTAATAGCTTCTCCCTTCACAGATTACCCCCCAAGAAGGATGTAAGTCACTCTCCCAAGTTTGTGGCCTATGTGTATGTGCAAGTGTATGAAATAAAACACATATAGAGAAGTACACACAACAAAAAGGTATACTTTAATGATTCAGTTTCACTCCTAATAGTATTGGTGAACACAAATTCCTTATTTTAATGTACTCCAATTTGTAATCTTTAATGTTTTTGTGTGTTCTACTTCATAAATTTTTCTCTACCCAATGCTGTAGACTGAATGTTTATGCCCCCTTGTCTCCAAATTCATATGTTAAAACTTAGTTCTAAATGTGATGTTTGTTTCTTACAAATCTCATTTTGAAATGTGATTCCCCAATGCTGAAGATGGGGCCTCATCGGAGGTGTTTGGGTCGCGGGAGTGGAGCTCTTATGAATGGCTTGGTGCCCTCCCTGTAGTAATTCGTTATCACTCTATTAGTTCATGCAAGAGCGGGTTGTTTAAAGAGCCTGGGACCTCTCTTGCTCCCCTTCTTACATGTGACACACTTGCTCCTCCTTCATCTTCTGCCATGATTGTTGGCTTCCTGAGGCCTTCACCAGAAGCAGATGCTGGCACCATATTTCTTGTACATCTGTAAAACCATGTACCAAAATAAACCTCTTTTCTTTATAATTTACTCAGAATCGGGTCTTCCTTTATAGCAATGCAAAACAGACTAATGCAGATGGTATTAGGAGATAAGGTTATGGGAGATGATTAGGTCATGAGGGAAGAGCTAAGAGCTCTCATGAATGGGATTAATGCCCTTATCAAAGAGGACTTAGAGAGCTCCTTTGCCTTTTCTGCCATGAAAGAACAGAGTGAGAAGGAACCAAAAAGTGGGCCCTCAAAAGACAGTAAATCAGCCAATGACTTAATCTTGGATTTCCCAGCATCTAAGCCTGTGAGAAATAAATACAGCATCTGTTGTTTATAAGTCATTTAGTCTACAGTAGTTTGTTATAGCGGCCCAAACAAAGACACCTAAGTGATGAAGATATTTTTTACGTTGCTTTCTAAAATACTGTTTTGCCTTTTGCCAACAGCTTTTCCTTTCAGAATTCAGAATTATTTTTTGTATTTGTACTTTTATTGTTGCTATGAGACAGAAGTCAACATCTTAGGCAGAGAGAACAGCTAGCACTAAGACAGCTGTCAGGATCCTGAGTCTAAGCAGGAAGAGGAAGAAGAGGAGGCTGGAGCCAGTGAATGAGGCAAGAGGGAGAGGAAATGAGGTGTAGAGGCAGCCATTGCCATGTACTGAAGAACCTCTTTGACCTTGGTAACCTTTTTAAATTTTGTTCTAAATATATGGGAAGCTATTTAAGAATTAGGAACAGGAGTGTGATATGATAAGATTTACCTCACTAAGAATCACTGACTACTGTGAGAATAATTAACAGAGATGCACAAGTAAATGCAGGTGAACCAGTTAGGAGGATTCTGCACTTTGCCAAGTGAGAGATCATGGAGGCTTGGACTGGGATCCCAACAGTGGAGGTGGTGAACCGTGAACAGACTTGAGGTTTGTTTTGAAAGTAATGTTTACAAGGTTTTCTGATAGATCAGATATAGGCTTGAGAGAAAGTCATCAAATACGATTCCAAGATGATGATATTTACTGAGATAAGTAAAACATCAGTTAACATTTTGTTGGGTCAGCAAAACTCTGATCCAGGTTATGAATATTTCCAGAAGTAGTCTATATCACCAATTTTGGACTTGACGATAAAAAATTACCTTGTATTTGATAATGCCTTCCTAATGTATAAGTTTATCAGTTACTATATCTTAAAGTTATTATACAAAATAACTTTTAGATGTTTGTCAAGCATTCTTATAGGCACTATTCATTCAATCATCCCCTTGAAAGATTCGCAGAGCCATTAGCCCCTCTTACTTTCAGCAGAGGAAGAGTAAATACAATATTTAATAGGTAGCGAAGTTGAATCTTCAACTGTCTACGACTCTAGAATTCCTTGCTTCTTTTATATATCTTATGTAACCTTAGTAACTGCAATATCAATGGCTAAGTACAAAACCACTAATAAGATATTTGCTAATTGGTTGATTGAATGGTACACACCTGTTATATCTGGGCAAAAAAGATTCTTACTCAACTATCTACTGATTACACCAGGAAGCCAAAACCTAATTCTATTTCTTCTACTTGATGGTGTTATCTATTTTTAATTAAGTTTATCTAGAAATATTTAACTTTTAAGCCTAAACATATTTTCTAATTAAAGTATATGAACATACCCTGGAGTTATCTCCCTGCTAATTTTTCCCAATCTGTTTATTTGAAATCTCCTTAGCGAGGAAGTATGAATTGAAGCATGAATGATAAAGAACGAAATGTTGTTTCTACCTGAACTTAAAAAATCAACAGAAAGAACTCATCAGCAGCAATTAGTGTCAAAACCCAGATGGTCAGAAGAGACAGACCGTCACCTGATTTTATTAATTTATTAAGGAAACGTTTAACGTTGAAATGGGTCTTCAGAAATGTACCCCAAATATGTTATTTTTCCAATGGGCTAATTTAATTAATTCCAACTGGGTTAATTTGAACACATTATCATTGTTTATCTAAAGAGAAAGAGCAGGTACAATAAGTTCTAATATAGTGAACAGAAGACTGAACCCTTTAAATAATTAATGTGAATTCAAGTAACAATAGTTTAAAATCTGAATGTGTTAAATTGTCCCCTTAGAGTTAAAGTAAAAATAAACTTGTGATACCTGGCATTTGTATAGTGCTTTATAAATTCCACAAAGTGCTTGTACATATTCTGATTTGATATTTACTATCACCCTTAATTATATCCATAGTTTACATTCAATTTAATGACTGTGCCAGGCATCATGCTCAATGTTTTACATACATTATCTTATTACGTTTTTTTCTAATAACTTACAAATTAGGTTAGTCAAGTAAGGTTTTTGGTGATCAGATATACTGTCTAACTTAAAATTTAAAATATGCCAATTATAAAGACTGGAACTAACGCAAATTGAAACACTTTCTTTAAAAGCATCTCGTTCCAATGCTTCTTCAGACTTTATCACATTCTGTCCAAGGTTCACATTTTTATGACAGTCTGTCTGGCCTGACTTGGAGTTTGTACCCATTCTCTTGCCCAGATGTTTCAATCTGATTAAGACTAATTTCTGCGTTTGGAAGGTGGAAATAAAAGAAGATTGCTTTACCTGTAATCACTTTGGCATTGACATAGAAACTAAAGCATACCACATAACATTTAAAGGGAAAAAAACACATGAAAAGTTAATGCTACCTCCCAGATTTCCAGACTCAGTAGAGAGAAAAGAGGAGAAATCTCAGGCTATATACACAAGGCAAAGGAGAAATTGGGTGGCTCCTGCAGCTTTTAAGTCTCTAAGAAGCTACGTCAGTCTCGATAGTCACTAAGAAACAGACCTTCTGGCAGCAAGTCCAGCAGATTTAGTAGTAGTGGGACATCTGGGGGCTTCACTCTAGTAGGAGTGAAACCAGATTTTGGCTTGTAAATAGGCTAGAGTTGGGGGTTGATGTGCAAGTCCAATGCCTGCCCTGGAGAGATGGTCATAGATAGGGCCCTGTCTTCTTTGGTCAACATTCTATGAAGGAAATACAACTGCCAAGAAATAATCAACAAATATGAGAGAAAGCTTTTGAGAGAAGGAAAGCAGTTGGGGTAGGTGCATGTTTTGGAGTGGGGATATGGTGAGCCTGCTGTCAGGGGAAGAAGAAGGCCGCTGGCAGCAGCAGAAAAAGGGATAGTAAAATAAAGGTCTGCTCCTTCCCTTGCCCACTTTGTTCAATTATTGGGAAAATCATCGATAGTTCTCTGGCCTCAGAACTCTATGGCAACTACCACTGGGGCTGGTGTTCTCAGAGGAACTATCAGAGCAGCACTGAAGCGGGGTTGGGCATGGGAATTGATGAAAACACATGATACAGATTGGGCATACCTAATTCAAAAACCTGAAATTCAAAATGCTCCAAAATCTAACATTTTTAACATTAACATGACACCACAGGGGTGGATGAAACAGTGTTCTTTCTGCTTTCTGATGGCTTAATCTATATGAACTTTGTTTCATGCACAACATTATTTAACAGATTGTATAAAACTATATTCAGGCTATGTATGTAAGGTGTATATGAAACATAAGTAAATTTTGTATTTAGACTTGAGTCCCATTTCTAAGATATCTCATTATATATATAATATATATATATGAATGCAAATTTTATATTTTATATATATATGCATCTTTATACATATATATATGCAAATATTCCAAAATCTGAGAAATCTGAATTCTGAAATCTGAAACACTTCTTGTCCCAAGCTTTTCAGACAAGAAATAGTCAACCTGTATCTACCAGACATGGCATTTTGCCTTTTTATCCAGACCCCTCCAAACTCTAAGGTTTGGTGGACTGCTTCCTAGGGTGACTGCCTCCTACCAATTCTGCGTTTTCCTGAATATTTAGAGATAAGTAGCAGTTGCTCAGATGATAGCTAATAAGAGTGATTGCTGCCAGGCACAGTGGTTCACACCTATAATCTCAGAACTTTGGGAGGCTGAGGTGGGTGGATTGCCTGAGTCTAGGAGTTTGAGACCAGCCTGGGCAACATGGCAAAACGCTGTTTCTACTAAAAATACAAAAAATTAGTTGGATGTGGTGGTGTGCACCTGTAGTCCCAGCTATTCGGGAGGTTGAAGTGGGAGAATCACCTGAGCCTGGGAAATCTAGGCTACAGTGTGCTGAGATTGTGCCACTGTACTCCAGCCTGGGCAACTGAAGTGAGCCCCTGTCTCAAAAAAAAAAAAAAAAAAAAAAAGTTAATGAATTATGATTTTCTGTTGGCTGAACCTTTCCTCCCTAAGAAATATCTCTCTCAACTCATTAACTGACTAGACTGGGGTCTGGCCTTCAGATTTCCCTAATATTCACTCCAGACAGAATAGCTGATACCAAACCTCACAGGCTAAGATAACTGGAAACTCAATAACTACAGCTACTTTGAATAAAAATTAAAAACTAAAATACGTATACCATCTAAGGCAAATGCTATTATTATTAGCTAATCACACACTATTTACACATAACTTCACATGTAAATTCAAACCACTGCATTAAAAAGCTCAAGTTAAAGCTTACACCAATGTGAGAGCTCTTACTAAAAAATGTGAATGCTGGTCAGGCAGAAAGAATGGAGTTGTGAAGAATGAAATGATGAAAATAAAGTGCCTATATGCCTAGCATAAAGTAGGCAGTTATTAGTTAGAATTTCTGTCTTACTTTTAGCAATCATACACTTTGTAAATAAAAAGCCAGGTTTGTGTCTTTTTTAAAAATTGGTACAGCTTCAGGCACTGTATGGGTTTTCTGAGGCTGCTGTAACAAATGCCACAAACATGGTGGCTTGAAATAGCAGAAATTTATTCTCTCACAGTTCTGGAGGGCAGCATCTGAAATCAGTGTTGTTGGTCTGAAATCAAAATGTGGCAGGGCTGCGCTCCTCAGCAAGCTCCCGGGGAGAGAATCTGTGTCTTGCCTCTTCCAGTTTCTGGTAGCTGCTGACATTTTTTGGCTTGTGTCTACATCATTCCAGTCTTCATGGAATCTCCCTCTGCTTTGTCTTCACACTCCCATGTTTGTTTCAAATATCCCTCTGTTTGTCTCTTGTAAGGACACTTGTGATGACATTGGGGCAAGATAATCCAGAGAAATCTCCCATCTCAGGATTCTTAACTTGATAACCATTGACAAAGACCTTTTTTTTTTTCTCATATAAGGTAAAGTTCATGGGTACTAGGAATTAAGATGTGGGATGCACTTTTTAGCCTACACCACAAACACTTATACTAACACATAGTAAGGTGTTAACAACTATTTGTTGAATAAAATCTCTTTCCAAAGCCTCTTTCTGCTGACTCTTCTAGCTCTCATGATCTGTATTATTGATAGCACTTTGTCATATACTCATAGATACGTCACTTGTCATATGCTCACAGATATGTTATTTTTACATCTTTTCACTCCTTCCAGGGATCAGCTAACAAAAGTGCTTTTAAGCAACATGATTGTGAAGAAGACATCATAGACTTGTTAGACTAGAAGCAGATGCCAGTCTTAATATTTTGAGCCGTGATAGAAAGTAGCAAGCAACAAGGAGATGGTTGATTTAAAAATCTATCACTTTCCAAGTATACTCATGTTGCTAGACATTTTTCCAGTGAGGGACTAGGAAAAACACTGAGGACTTCTTTAACTTGGAAGTAAATTCACCATCAGGAATTTAAGATGTAAGATTGACATAGTGTGACTGAGTACCCTCATTTTTCTAAGAAAAGGAGAATGAGTTATTTTTTTCTCTTCTTTTCTCTTCTCTGTTTTCCTTTGTTCCCCACTTCCTACATAGCCCTTTAGAAATGCATATATAGTCTTTTACCTCCCCTTCACCAGACACTCCTTACAGGGCAGGTTCATCTAACTATATGCTTAGAAGCTCCAGAGTGAAACTCACCTACTAGGAGACTGTCTCAAGAGAAAACAGTCAATTTACAACCCAAAGTAACCCTGCTATGAAATCCTCTCCTATCTGGTGAGTTTTGGCCACCTTTACAACCTAGTTCTGCCCATGAAGATGCCAACTCAACCACCTGGTAGATAAGGCACCAAAGCGAGTATGTGGATCCCCGACTGCTCACTTCCTCCCCTGCATGCCATTTATGCCAATATGCCAGGCCCCCTTTTAAAAGAATATGCTTTCTACTCTAAAGGGAAGTGGTATCCTTAGGCAGGAAGCCTATACTTCTTCCTCTAAGCTAGTTTTGGAATAAAAAGCCGCCACTTTCTTTATACCAGGACTTGATCTTGTTAGTTGGACTCTGCAAGTGGCAAGCGGCTGAACCTGTGTTTTGGTTACAATATCATGGATGACACAAGAATGATTTTCATAGTTGAAGAAATAATGTGGTTATCAAAGGGATGATATGGTTAGCAAGAGTATCCTCACATGAAACATTAGCATAAATGACTTGATCTTGGAGAGAGGGTGTGTTCTGACTCGTGGATGGATATAGTTTCAATGATGGAGCTGTGGGTGAAAACGTGTTCAGTTTCCATACTCTTCAAAAAGGCTGACATCGTTGGGGAGCGGTTTATAGTCATCTCCCAAAACTAAAGACAATTATCGTTTGCCTTTGTCTTCCCATGTAGAACTGTTCACAAAGGGATAATGAACTTTGTTGGAGATTTTAGTAGTCAGGGAAATGTTATAGCCATAGCTCTCACCGTAAGCAAATAAATTAGAAGTCTACTTGTTTATTCATCCTCCTATTTTGAGCATTCTGAATCCATTCATTAAATCTAAAATATACTTACTGTGCATCTCCCATGTGTCTTGTACCTAGTGAGGTGCTGGTTATATAATGGAGAGCTTAATAGGCTTAGCCCCTTTTTGCAGTCCTTTACACTAACAAAATCACATCCTGTAAAACTTGCAACCTATTACAAAAAATAAATGAATAAGCTGATGGTTTAGCAAAAATATACCAGCAATAACAACATCAACAAAAGTATCTCCATCAAGTTCTTTAGAGTGTAACAAGTAAGGTAACACTAAGCTTGGCATCAACATTTATTCATTTATTTATTCACTGATAAGCATATTATGATACAAAAATGATTCACAAGAAGACCATAGTATATATTTGTTTAATTAAGCTCTGAGAATATTGAAATAAATAAAAATGTTGAATCAACTAAATAATATCTTGGTTATTAAAAATAACATGATAAATAGGTAAATGATATAATTAATATGGATAAATAAAACAGCGTATCTTCAAATTTTTTATTACTGAAAAGAAATGAAAATAAGACTTAGTATAAAAATGTACATTCAAAAAGAAGAAAAGTTCCAGAGTTTAAAGGCTTTGGCATATATAGCATTTTCAAATGACAGAGTCTAATCAATAAAATTACAGAAGTTCCTTTATCAAAAAATGTTAAAAGTGTTTGGATGAACGGAGGCAAGATGGCGCACTTCCGGGTTCTTCATTCCCCCCAACTTTTCCCGCACGCGCGAAAATCCAGCCGGCGACCCGGGAAGGTGCAGACCAACTAGGCATGCGCCAGGTGATGTCAATCTGAAGAGACCAAGATTTACCTGGTCGCACCT
>NW_016813642.1:715056-790234 GCF_001698545.2 Rhinopithecus bieti
CGGCCTTCCTCAGTCCTCCACTCCTGTCGGGATGTTAGGACTGTGGGAACTCCGTCCGAGAGCTGTACGGGTGACTCTGGGGGCCCCTTTTGTCAGGGGGCCAACAGACCTCTCCCTACCCACCTTCTTCCCTTGAAGCTAGGTGACCAAAATAAACTTGCAGTTTTGCTCCTACCCTTGCCTAGTCGCTGGTTCTTTTGTACCCGCTCTGTGGTCTTAGAAAACAAAACAAAAGGAGCTTCAAAGTAATTAATTTTCACATGAGAATATATAGTGTAAGCCATGATGCAGAAACTTTAACTGTAATTAAGAGCAATTAGATTACTATTTGAAGGAGAGCAAGTGAAAAGTTACTTCTGGAGAACTGGTATGACTCACGAGACTAATTGATTATGTAACATACATGACTCATTTTTCTTTCCTGCTACTAAGAGTGGAATAGACAGGCATTGACAGTGTCCCCACTAAATGAAACATTCTTCAACATTACATCTTTATGTCCAACTCACCCTAGATCTCTAGGTTTAACTGTAAACTGTTTCATTTAGCCTGTTGGAATCATAGCCACCTCACACTCCCAAACACAAAAGTCCGTAAAATCACCACAGGAAGCCGAGCAGCTATCCTTGGTCCAAATGGTTTACTATTGTATGTAAATTTATTGTCAATTGTTCTACTTGCTTGGGCATTTTATTTCACTTAGTAACCTGATTTCTTCCCCCATTACTCTGTTGCAGATGAGACAGAGTCAAAACTGCTAAAGGCACAGAAGTGACAGCTGGGAGTGAGGAAGGAGTCTAAGGAAACACCAAACAGAAAATCACAGTTGTCCGTGGCACACTGGCCCCTGTATTTCAGAAATCTCCTAGGGCAATGTTGGACTGCAGCATTCTACTTGAAGTATAAGGAATAGCCTGAGTCATCCAGAAAATGTCAACCAATGTTCAAATACTCCTTCTTCACGAAGACCTGGGAGTGGGTAATAAACTAATTTAAACTAGAAAGCTTTGTCATTTAAGGGAGAGGCCAGGCTTCACTCTAAACAATTTGCTTAGTTGAACTTTCATTTCTTATAAAGCAGGTATGAGCTTTCACCAAAAGATACCTCACTGAGGGCTCTGAGATAAAGTTTACAACTCTAGGAAGCTAAAATAGCATTTCCTGAAATCTAAAGTGCCTGAGACCCAAGAATGATATTCATTATATGAAATAATTTTTAAAATGAGTTTATTATTCCCATGTACTTAATAATGATAATAGAAATAATAGCAGATAATGCTCACTGTATGTTAAACACCCTGTTAATACCTTTTAGAGATTATCTGATTTACTCTCTCTACAACCCTCAGAAGGAGACATTATTATAATCTCTGAAGTACAAAAGAGGAAACTGATGCTTTCACTGGTTCAACCCAGGTCTCACTGCAGACAAGGGGCAGAGCTGAATTTGAATTCTAGCAATTTGACTCAAGAAATGGAAGAAATATTTGATTCAAGTAGTTTTCTTTGTCATTGTACCGGGTATGTACATTTCTTTACCAAAAATATTAATGTGCTCTCTTAAAATAAATCTATTCAGAAAACATATTTCTGTTATTTCAAAATGGAGTCAAATTTCTTGATTTAAAAAAATACCTAAGGAATCAAAGAAGGTATGCAAGAGAAATTCATTCAGAATGTTAAGGTACACTTTCAGTTAATAAAAATCAATGAAAACATGGTTTCATCAATTTCATGAATAGAGTCACCAAACCTATTCAATTCTATGTAGCTTATTAAATTGCTTCATTCAATAAAACCTGTAACAAACAAACTTGCTAATTGATGGAATAAATAGTTATTTAGAAAATATGTGAATGATAGAAAAATAAAGACTTTCAGATTTATTACTTTTGAATATAATACACATGCATAGTTATCAACATACATAGTTACTATACTCTTTTTAACAAGATGTTTTGAAGTACAGATTCTGTTTGGAAGTTCTGCTTCAAAAAAATTTTAATGGTTTTTTTATAGATATCGATTTGTTTACAAAATAGGATAAAGCTCGAATAAGTTTAACCTCTTAGACTCCCTGCCATACAATTTCTTCTGCTCCTTTGCTTAGCAAATTCTTATACAAAGAAATGGCAAAGACATTTTCAATCCAGATTAAATTATCACATATTCCTAATTAGTGGAACTTGAGATTTTATGTGAGTTCTAATTCATAAAATATTTTGACATCTTTGTGTAATTGTGCAATTACGCTTTGAATATCAAAGACAGAGGAAGATGGGTCACAGAAAGGATCCAGAATTATCTGGGAAGTCTGTGTTTATTTGAATGCTAAGGAAAATTTAAATGAATGTAATAGCTGCAAATTGCACTGATGATTCAGGCTCCTGTTTAGTTTGGTATTTTCAGGAAAACACGGTTACCTTAGCAACTAGTATATCACATGGGACATGCTGTAGCATGCAGAATGTCTCAAAGTCAAAAGCTTTTCCCTCTGGAAGATATCATACTAAGAAATAGGAAAATAAAGTAACCAAATCTTCCACTTAATGAGTTATGTTATTTATCTCCTTGACAGGTAGAAAATAGTTTATACTTAAATCAGTTTTTTATGCTATCCAAAATGATAGTATTTATATTACATGGATAAAGAAAAAAACAAACTACACGCCCTAAGTGCACAAAGTAAGTCTTCAGTTGAACTATCTGAGTAGTACATTGACTGACTTGTAAACCTCTGCAACTGAACGATCTCTTTCTTTGGAGAGGAGTATTATAAATAAGATCCTAAAAATGTTAAATAGTAAGCTATTATCACTAAACATTAAGAAACGTAAGTTTTGTTTCCTGGTGGCAGTAACTCTAAAGTTATAAAATAATAGTATGAGAATTTAAAACTATACTTTCACAAGTCTAAAACAGCCTAGTTGAGTCAAATATGAAATCAAACTGATTGCCATCTGCACTGTTACAGAGACTTGACTCATATTAATTCAAAGAAAAGTAAGTGGCTTTTTTTTGTTTTTATTCTCAAATGTGTACATTGTTGGAGAAACAAATATTTACTGCATGTCTCCCTAGTGCAAGAATTTTCCAGAAACAAGAAAGAAAAGGCGACTGCCTTTGCAGTTTATGCTGTAGCTGAAAGAGACGTACAAAACGAAAGAAAGAAAGAAAGAAAGAAAGAAAGAAAGAAAGAAAGAAAGAAAGAAAGAAAGAAAGAAAGAAAGAAAGAAAGAAAGAAAGAAAGAAAGAAAGAAAGAAAAGAAAAGAAAAGAAAAGAAAAGAAAAGAAAAGAAAAGAGAAAAGAAAAGAAAAGAAAAGGAAGGAAGGAAGGAAGGAAGGAAGGAAGGAAGGAAGGAAAAAGAAAAAAAGGAAGGAAAGAAAGGAAGAAAATAACAGAGAAAGAAAGAAACAAGATAAATTACATTGTGGGGACTGCCATGAAGAATATGGAACAAAATTCATCTTCCTCTACTTCTCTTCCCTTCCCTTCTGGACATTTCAGCCCTAAAACTATTCTATGGAGCAGAGTAATGTAAGGGGAGAAGGAGTTTGATCGCCTAGTGTAGATTATCAGAGCCGGAACAGGGTGAGAACACCTGCAGTAGAGAGGGATGGTGGAGATTGGAGACTGGTTACATATAGGATAATTAATCATGTAAGAAAATACACTAGAAACCATAGAAGCCAGATTTCTCACCTCTGGAAAACAGAGTTACAATTAGTAGAAAATGAGACAACTAGAATGAATCATGTACAACTGGATTGGAATGAAAAACATGAATTTCAATGTATTTCCAGATAAGTATAGAAATAAATATGTAAATAGAAATACACTTTAGTAATATATAACAAATTATCTAATATCAAATATAATTTTATACATATTATATAATTACATATTATGTGATTATATGATGTATAATTATATATTTTATAGATATTCCTTGACTCTTTCCACTGAGAAGGTTCGAGCACCAATACCACCACAGCAATAAGCACACTTGAAGCCCAGATTTTGGATTCTAAATACAATTTTCTGCCGAAAGAAAACAGGCTCTTTGAAAAGATGGCTAATTCCAGGGCCTGGGCAGGGAAAGTACAAGATGAGTCTGGAGCATCTTATTGCACCAGAAATCAAAGAGAGACTCAAATGATGATGAGAATATCTCATACGGGAAAATAAGTCAGCTTGAAGAGGCTCCTACTAGTCAAATCTGGGACAATTGAAGCATCAAAATAAATAGTGATAGTAATGGATGAAAACGTGTTGAATAAAATAGAGAACAATTCATTGATACAGATATAAATTAATAAATGAAAAAACTGGAAATTCAACAAGGAAAATGATATTTATACTTTCAAAGTACCTCTCCGCAAAATCTTTACAAAGTACAAGGGGAGACGAATGACTTTATAGTGAAGAAGCCCGGCAGATACCACCTTCAAGTGATCAAAGTGAACATCACTTGTAAACAGCAGGATCCAACCCATCTGCCACCTGAGAGGATGCAATGAGAGGAACACGGCGTTATTTCTGTGATATTTCTGTCAATTATGCATAATTCAATCTAATCATAGGGAAATATCATGCAAACCCAAACTGAGGGACTTTCTACAAAGTAACTGGCCTATAATTGTAAAGAATATAGTCATGAAAGTCAGGGAAAGAGAAACTTTTCAGATCAAAAAGATTACAGACAACTAAATACAATGCATGGCTTTGAACTGGATCTATTTGTTATAAAAGATATTATTGGTACAATGTGAATAGAGCCAAAAAATCAAATGGTAGTAATGTATTAATTTTAATTTTCTGAGGTTGTTACTTGTATTGTGATTATTTAGAAGACTGTCTATGTTTGTGGAAAATACGCACGAAAATCACAGGGAATGATTGGGTCATCATGTCAGAATCTTACTCTCAAGTAGTTCAAGGATAAATTCCTTTCTACAGTATTATCTCTTCTGTAATTTTTAATTGTTTTGAAATAAAGTATTTGTAGAAATTTAATATGATAGATTAATACAATACTGCACATGGGCAACTCCCCTATTTGTGTTGTCCAGAAAATATTCTCTGAAGAGTTGACATTTCAAGCCGAGAGCTGAAAAAATGTGTCATTCAAAGAACTGGATGAAGAGGGTTCCAGGCAGAAGGACCAGCTGGTGCAGAGGCCCTAGACATGAAGGAGTTTAATGAATTCCAAGACTAGAAAAATAAAAGTGTCCAATGTCGCTGGAGGCCTGGGAGGAGTGAAGAAAAATGCATAGACAGGCTCTCAGGAAGGGCCCCACTGGTGATGATAAAAAGTTTAGAATCTTATTGAGGTGCTAAGGAAAACCAGTGAAAGATATTACCAAGGGAGTAATATGAACACATTTATATTTTTAAAAACCACTTGGCAGAGAAAGGGGACAAGAATGAATATAAAAGAGATAAATTTAAAGGCT
This sequence comes from Rhinopithecus bieti, assembly GCF_001698545.2. Classification (NCBI taxonomy): domain Eukaryota; kingdom Metazoa; phylum Chordata; class Mammalia; order Primates; family Cercopithecidae; genus Rhinopithecus; species Rhinopithecus bieti. The sequence goes on from NW_016813642.1 coordinate 720,514, forward strand.
ATTTGCAGTAGGAGTAAAAGATGGAGAAAAATGTCAGATATATTTTGCAAGCAGAAGTGATAGGATTTTCAGATGAATTGAATGAGGATGTTGAAGAAGAGAAAAACAAAGGGTAATGAGAGCAGCTGTTCCTTATTTAGAGTTTGCTGTGTGCCAGGCTGCCTCTAATCACTTCACACACATTTATTAACTCATTTAACCCTCATAACAATCCTGTGGGACAAGTACTATTGTTAGCCCCATTTAAGCTTACTAAGGCATGAAAATGTTAAGTGACAAGACTAAAGTCACACAGTAGGTGGCAGAGCTGTGATTTGAATCCATAAACTGTATACTTAACCACACAGTATGTCTTTTTCTTTCTAAATCAACTTTATGAGATATAATTTACATATAATGCAACACTTGTAAGTGTACAGTTCAATGAGTTTTAACAAATGTGTGAAACTGTGTAACTACCACCACAATCAAGACACAGAAAATATACATCACCTAAGAGTTTCTCCTGTAAACTTTTAGACTTAATTCTCCCCACCTTGTCCCTGATCCCTTCAGCTCCAAACACTAGCCAGTTCTGGATTTATTGATTTATTTAGAGACAGAGTCTCCCCCGGGCTGGAGTGTAATGGCCCGATCTCTGCTCACTGCAACCTCCGCCTCCTGGTTCAAGCAGTTCTCCTGCCTCAGCCTCCTGAGTAGCTGAGATTACAGGCACCTGCCACCACACTCAGCTAATTTTTTGTATTTTTAGTAGAGACAGGGTTTTGCCATGCTAGGCTGGTCTTGAACTCCTGACCTCATGATTTGCCTGCCTCAGTCTCTCAAAGTGCTGGGATTACAGGCGTGAGCCATCATGCCCAGCCTAGTATTTCATGTAAATGGAATTATGCAAGTATATACTTTTTGTGTCTGGTGTCTTTCCCTTAGCTTTAATTAATTAATTAATTAATTAATAAGACAGAGTCTCTCTCTGTTGCCCAGGCCAGAGTGCAGTGGGGCAGTCTCGGCTCACTGCAACCTCTGCCTCCTGGATTCAAGCAATTCTTCTGCCTCAGCCTCCTGAGTAGCTGGGACTACAGGCCCGCACCACCATTCCTGGCTAATTTTTTTGTATTTGTAGGGGTTTCACCATATTGAACAGGCTGGTCTCGAACTCCTGAGCTCCTGATCCACCTGGCCTCGGCCTCCCAAAGTGCTGGGATTATAGGCATGAGCCACCGCACCTGGCGGCTTAAATATTTTTCAGCCTCCACCACGTTGTTACATGGATCCAGAGCTTGTCTATTTTACTGTAGCATGCTATTCCATTGTATGGATATAACAAAATTCACTATCCATTTACTAATTGATGAATATTTGGACATTTTACAGTATTTGGCTATTTTGAATAAAGCTGTCAGAAACATTGGTGTACACATCTTTTCATATAACTTTTTTTATGAAAAAAATTTGAGTACATATCTTTTCACAAAACTTTTTAAAACTACATTTTGAGTAAATGTAAGCCTAGGAATAGAAATTGCTAGGTCATATATTCATTTTTTCAAGAAACTGCTAAACAGTTTTCCAAAGTTGTATCATTTTACATTCTCATCAGTAATGTATGAGAATTCCTCTTGCTCCCATCTTTGTCAACATTTGGTATTGTCAATCTTTTTTAACTTTAGCTATTCTAGTGCATATACAATTTATATTTTTGTGATGGCTAATAATGTTTAGCATTTTTAATGTCATTATTGGCCATTCATATATTATCTTTTACAACTGTGTTTACTTTCCCCACACTTATTTTTTTCCTTTTTGTCTTATTATGTATGTATTGTGAATATTTTTTCCCCATCTGTGTCTGAGAGCATTTTTGTTTTCTTAATTGTGTCTTTTGAGAACCAAAAGTTTTTAATTTTGGTTAAGTTCAATTAACATTACTTTTTTTCTAATAACTAATGCTTTTTGTTGTCCTAAAAAATTTGCTTACTTCAAGGTTGCAAGTATTTTCTTCTATGTTTTCTTTAGAAGACAGATTTAGCTTTTATCTTCGGTTTATGAATCATACCTAGTTTTGTGTATGGCTTGAGGTAATGATACTTATTTTTTTCTGATATGGATATCTAGTTGTTCCAAAACTACTTTTGAAAGGACTATCTTTTCCCCCATTATATTAGCACTTTTATTAACAAGAAGAAAAGAAAAGAAATTAATTGATCGTGTATGTGGGGGTCTATTTATGGGCTTTATTCTGTTCCATTGATTACTATGTCTATCTTTATGCCAATTGTATAGTCTTGTTTATTGCAATTGTAATTGTATAATAAACATTGAAATCAGATACTGAGAGTCCTCAACTTTGTTCTCCTGGTTTGTAGAACAATTTTAGATTTTCAGGAAAACTGAGAAGAGAACAGAGAGATTTCACATACCCTGCACCCACTTTTCCATATTATTAACATCTTACATCAGTATAGGAGAATAGAATTGCTAGGTCATATGTTCTCTTTTGCAAGATGACACAGTTTGTAAACTATAGTGACAGACAACATATTAGTGTTTGGAGTGGAAGGCATCAGAGATAGAATGGGGAGAACTAACTCTAAAACGTTACAGAAGAAACTCTTAAGTGATGTAAATATTCTGTATTTTGATTGTGGTGGTAGTTACATAGTTTCATACATGTGCTAAAACTTATCTGCCACAGCTCATGAATCAATATTGATACACTGTTATTAACTAAGGTCCACACTTTTATCACATTTACCTAGGTTTGCCTATCTTTTTTTTTTTTTTATCCGGGACACCAAATGACATTTGCTTGTCATATCTCCTTAGACTCTTCTCGGTTGTGCCAGCTTTTCAGACTTTTATTTTTTGATGACCTTGACAGTTTCATAAGGTATTGGTTAAATATATTTGTTGGATGCCCTTGTATTGGCATTTGTTTTCTTTTAAATCGTGGTTAGATTAGGGTTATAGGGTTTTGGGAGCAAGATCACAGAAGAAAAGTTGCATTTTTATCACATCATATGAGGCCTGCATAGTATAAATATAATTTATTACCATTCATATTGACCTTGATAGCCTGGCTAAGTAAGGTAGGGTTTGCCAGGTCTCTTCATCATAAAGTTATTCTTTTTCCTTCTTTCCATACTGTACTCTTTGGAAAGAAATCACTATTAAGGAGGAGGGGGTTGCATTCCACTTCCTTGAGAGTGGAGTATCTACATAAATTATTTGGAAACATGCAAGGGAAATTTGACTCTTCTTCCCATTAATTAATTAATTAATTAATTTATTCAATCATGTACTCATAATAATAACTCATGAATATTTATTTTATGCTTTGGGTCATAATCCAATACTGCTTTATTTGTTGTTCAAACTGTTCCAGCTTTGGCCATTGGAAGCTCTTTCTGTTGGCTCCTGTGTCTTTTTCACAGACCCCCATAGACATTGGGTTGTTTGTAGGTTTGTTTTTTTTTTAAGCACTTCTTACTTTTCAGCACAGTGAGATGCTCCAGGTTCATCTAGTGTATTCCCCGTGTTAGTCCAAGAACCATCAATTTCTCCAAGGACTTCTGGTTCCTTTTACTGGAAAACAGTATTAGAAATCAATATTTGAATGTTAGGTATGCTCTATCATTTTCAAAATTGTTTTGGATTTTAATATCCTTCACATTTTATGGAAAACTCACTTATTTTGATTGAGAGCATATTGAATTTCTCCTAGGTTTTAGCTTGGACTCTAGACAGATTATTATATATTTTATTGAAGTTAGAAAATCAGTGAAACAATTAGATGGGGATAGGGAATCAAAAATTCTATTTGGAGCACTCATCTAGGCCCCGTCGACCCTCCAAAATCTCAGGACCAGATTATTAATGCCTATTGTGAGATAATAGGGGCAACATGGGCATAACTAGTTAATTAATTAAAGAATGGCTTAAAACCTTTAAGCCGCTGGCTGGCAATATCCAAATCATCAAATTATCAGTTGCTGATTTATGTATGTTTTTGACATAAAGGATTGTGAATTTATAGCTATAGCTCTTTCCCTGTAGCTACATTGAGTCTTAGAAGAAGGGAAAGAATACAACATTTCTTAAGCAGCAATCATATCTTTTATATTGTTCAAGTATTTTGTATGCAAAATGTATTTAAAGACTTACAACCGCCTGACAAATAGCTATTATTCTTCCTACTTGTCAAGTGAAGATTGAGGTCTGAGAGAATAGGTAACTTCTTAGTCATGCAGCAGGGAAAGGTGGAGCTGTGGTTTAAATCCAGAATAGCATTTCCTGATCAAATATTGCATGGGACAGACACAAAAACTATCCATTGTTTATCTGAAATTTAAATATAACTGGGCATCCTGTATTTTTATTTGCGAAATCTGGCAACCCTAATCCAGGGCCATCTGGACTCAAAGGCTGTGCTCCTTTCGTCCCACAATGTGCACTCAATACATCAGGAAATACATGCAAATTCAGAAAATATCTTTGCCCATATTCTGTAATTTAATTTACTTTAGTTGCCATATATGTAATATATATGAAAGTGGCCCACAATCCACACTTCGGAAAAAAGTTTAATTTTGATCTGGAGATGAGGAAGGAGCTTTTTGGGGTTTTTATTTGGGAGTAGACAGCTACATATGCCTTTAATAAAATTAACCTTTTGCTTCAATCAACTGTCATCAAATTGGAACTTTTTCCAACCCAATAATTCCATTACACATTTAAGCTGTTCTGTAACACTTAAAAATACAATCTAAAATATCTGAAAAAAAGAAAGTAGACACAATGTCTTGTCACATTTGATGCTGTCAATCTCTAATTAAAAATCCCCTACCAGAGAGACTACTGACGGTATTGTTCTCCCTTTGGAGACAGAGCAACCTCTCAGTAAACCAGAAGAAATAATTAGTATCCTTACTTGCAACATACAATGTAAATTTAAATTCTTCATAATAATCTTCAAGGTTTTATGACAAAAATCTCTTCTCTTTCTAGCCTCATAGTCCTTAAAATTATAATTTTCTCCTTTAATATGCCTCCTGTCCTCTATTTCAGTGTGTAAGGATATTCTTATTTTCTACATTAGTAGATTCCTATGCCTCTTAGTTTTATAAACAGAAGAACAACATAAGTTCTTAAAAATTACACCAAAGTTTTCAAAACCTTGGAGTACCAGGAACAATTTCCAAATAATGTATCAAAATTTTAAAAGGCATAAAGGAGAAGGTTGGTAGATTTACCCTACAAAAATGTAGAGCGTTAGTATAGTTAAAAACACAGCAGGCCAGGCGTGGTGGCTCACGCCTGTAATCCCAGCATTTTGGGAGGCCGAGGTGGGCAGATCGTCTGAGGTCAGGTGTTCGTGACCAGTCTGGCCAACATGGTGAAACCCGGTTATCTACTAAAAGTACAAAAATTAGCCGGGCATGGTGGTGGGTGCCTCTAATCCCAGCTACTTGGGAGGCTGAGGCAGGAGAATCGCTTGAACCTAGGAGGCATCTCTTGAACCCGGGAAGCGGAGGTTGCAGTAAGCTGAGATCACACCACTGCACTCCAGCCTGGGCGACAAGAGTGAGACTCCAACTCACAAAAAACAAAACAAAAAAACTACAGTAACAAATTAAAAGTCAAACATCAATTGGTCAAAATATTTGCGTATAGACAGATAATAGTTCCTAAAGTATTTATTAGTTTTTTTCTCTGGTTTTATATTTTTCAAAACGTATGACAGTCTGTTATTATTTTTGCCAGCATATTTGAAAATTTCTGTTCTTTTCATTGTTTCCAATATTCCATTTCTTCTGTGATTTGCTTTTCACTCATTTTGAACTACTTCCTTTATTAACTTTCAGTAAGAGTCATGGATGGTAAATTCTCTTGGCCTTCCACATCTGCATTTATTATTCATTTCTTGAATGAGAGCTAATTGTGTAAAGTTTCCAAGGTTCAAACTTCATTCCCTTCTTTCTTCATTCATTCAGATGAATTCAGTTTTTTCCTCTGATGTATTTTAATGTTTTTGCTTTAGTTTTGATATTCTGCAGTTTTGCTATGATGTCTCTAAACGTGGATATATATGTGTACATTCTGCTCAAATTTTGTTTTCCTTTTTTCACTTAAACAATAAAAAATGAAAATTTGGGCTACTTTATATCTGTATATTAATATGCAAATATTGAAACTACAACATTTAGGGGTCAAAATATATTATACCTAAAATAGACCCGAATTCAGAAGCCACGTCATATTGAGGGAAGGGTCAAGATTCTGTGAGTATAACCATATGCAAAACCAGATATAGGGTCACCTATATGGGAAAGAAAAGAGAGGGATTTGGAAAGTCATCTTTTAGTCCCCGGGCATGGACTCTAAACTTTCAAATAACTCTTTTGAGGAGAATTTAATTTCAGAAGTAGCAGCTTAGGGAGATGCACTGAGACCTCAGGCATATTTGGAGACTATTTTGAAATAGAAGACTGTAGCTGAGCCAGAAAGTGAAACCTCAATACATACGTGAAGCTACCATCTGCTGGTAAGATCCCAGGAAAGATGAAAAGGTCCCTGAGGCTCCATCTGCACCTTTATCCCTCTTCAATCATTGACTGAGGGCCAGAGATTAGACAGTGACTTGGGCAAATGAGAAGCACAGTGGGCGACTCGGGCTGGGGCTACCCTGCTGCCTTCCATCTGACAGCTGCTAAGTGCCTCCACCCCAGGACTGCAAGCCCTATCCATACTTTATGCTGCCTCAGGGGAAGCATTGCTTGCAGTTTTGACTAAGCTTCCCATTGGTACAGGAGGGCGCCTGAAAGGATAAACATGGAGCTAGGAATAGAAAAAAGCTCCGCATTCTGGGGAAAGTGTTAACATCCTTTATCAGAGAAAGGTGAGGACTTTGCACAGTATCAAAGTTTCCCTCGATCAACTTAAAGAGATGAGAATAACAGAGCCTGAGAAATTTTTCTTCTGGAAAGGAAAGATATACAGGTGAGCTAAATGTCCTTTGTGGGCATGCAAAATTTACTAGGATGAGATTGTAGCAAGAATAATATACTTCAACATTTTGCCTTAATCTATGCAGGCTGCTATACAAAACACCACAGTCTGGAAGGTTTAAACAATGGACACTGATTTTCTCACAGTTCTGGAGGCCAGAAGTCTGAGATCAGGTGCTAACATGATCAGGTTCTGGTGAGGACCTTCTCTTCCATGCTTGCAGAGAGCTGACTCCTCACTGTATGCTCCCATGGCCTTCCCTTGGTAACAGCTTGTGGAAAGCAAGCAAGCACTCTGATGTCTCTTCTTATAATGCCACTAATCCTACTGGACCAGGGCTCCATCTTCAAGACCTAATCTAAACCTAATCAGTGCTCAAAGACCTCATCTCCAAATACCATCACAATGAGGGTTAGGGTTTCAATATATGAAGATTGTGGGGACAAACGTCCGTCCAAAGCATACACCAAACCATTGTATTTAACGTCACCAGTGAAACCTAACTCTTGGTCTTTTCACAGCTTCAATAATAAAAGCCAGCCCCAGGTGACTCCAGTCACAGTGTTGCTTTTATAAGGTGTAGAGTTTGGAGAAGTAAGAATGTTATCAGGAAAGAGGAAAGCTCTCCTGATGTTTAGAGGAGGAAATAAATTGCAAAGTGTGAAGTGGAGAGAAAGAAAGGGCCAGAGGAGAGGAAAGAAAGGCAGGAAATCACACTCAAATGTCTGTTCCCCAGAAACACAGCTGAGGGAGATTTCCAAAGCAGAGGTGTTTGTGTCATCTTGACTTTGCTACTTCGGGTCAATACTGCCACTAGTATTGGACTCCAGTATTTGCTGAACTATAGAAAAGGAACAAAATTTATTGTGGGTGTTTAGGCAGAAAGACAGCTTGAATTCAGACCCTAGTTTCCTAGGCATGTGTAGTGTTAACAGAAGATTCTGCAACTACCCCAGTACCACATAACGTGAAGTGAAATCACCAAGAGAACCAGGGGCCAGAAGAGGCAAATCCAGGCAAGAAACTGGCAGGAGGTGCAACCTTGTGACTGAGTTAAGGGTAGGATCCATGGGTGTTGGAGATATCAGCTACTTGGAGATCAGGAAAGGGAAGTTCTATTAGGGATTGGTGCAGGAAGAAAGGCTGTACTAACCATGTGTTCCTGGTGTTTTCACATCTGGGGCCTTACTGACCCTGGAGAGTCCGCCCTTTCAAAGGCTAGCCAATTTCTGGAGATGGTAAATGACTTGCTGTATGCAAGTGCACCTTTCATATGCAAACCAACCAATCCAATGCCTACATCCCAACCATTTCTATTAAACTCTTACATTCAGGGCCACTATCCGCCTGCCCTAAACACCCCACCACCAGGTGCCAAATAACTAGAAATAGCACCTAAACCTAGAGGCTGCTGACATTATTCAAACTAGCCAATCCTAAGCTTGCTTACTCTGCCTCATCCACTTCTTCCTTCAGATATCATAATAAAGCCTCTTGCCCATGCTTTTTCCTCAGTTCCCTTACCTCCTGATCCTGGTACTTACCCACGTGGCCACCCATGTGAAGTGACGTGTCCCCTTCTCTTGGAACTGTGAGTAACAAACTATCTTTTCAATGAGAATTACCTATTGATCTATTGGCTTTACCATATCTGAGTAACAATAAAATCTACATTTTAAAAGAGAGGCCAATACTCAGAAATCAGTGGCACAAGACAGTGTATTCATAGACCAACCTGGAGAAGACTCTCTCATCCTAGACATATTCTATTCCTTCTGCAACCTGAACACATTCAGGGAAGGATGATGGCAGGAGAGACTCCTTGACAGGAGGAAATTGTCAGATCTTTGAATTGACACAATGTGTATCTCAAAATGACCCCTTAAACCAGGACAAATTCTGCTGTATTTAATTTGAAATATTTAACTTCTCCCGACCGACCCACAGTGAACTCACATTAGCCACTGAATGGTACATACATTCGAGAGAAAGGAAGCACACTTAGAGAGTAGAATGTTCTACTCTAGGTCCCAGTGTTTAATAGTTTTTAAGACAAATAGATTCTTTTCATTGGGATTTATTTATAATCATTTATAAGGATTTATTATAGATGAATGCATATTCATTGCAGATAAATTAATTGGAAAATTTATAATTCAATGCAAAGAAAAACTGCTTATTGACTCTCACATCATTTTTTAAATGTATCTCTCCACGTATTCATTTAGTGACTGTGTTATGTATATTAACAATATTTTAAAGAAATTTTCCATACCATTACGTGGCTTTACTATTAATCACATAGTTCATTTAATCAGTACCCTGTGATTAGATATTTTGATTTCTTTCTTTTCTAAAAAAATACTCTGATGAATATCCAGGTTTGTAAAATTTTGTGTGCATTTTATATTATTTCTAACTAGATACATTTATGGAGATAAAACGAGAGTTCCATTTTCAAGACTTTTTGATCGTTTGAACATTTTGATGACTTTTTGTTCACATTACCAAATTCTCTCTAGCTGTGCCAATTCATACACCTACCAGCAGTATATAAAATGCCCATTTTCCCTTCTCTTGAACACATACTGCTTTAAAACAATTTTTTTTTTTTTTTTAAAGACAGAGTCTCATGCTGCCGTCCAGGCTGGAGTACAGCGGCACGCTCTTGGCTCACTGCAACCTCCGCCTGCTGAGTTGCCAAGTGATTCTTGTGCCTCAGCCTCCCAAGTAGCTGGGATTACAGATGTGTGCCACTATGCCCAGCTAATTTGTATATTTTTAGTGGAGACGGGGTTTCAGCATGTTGGCCAGGCTGGCCTGGAACTCCTGGCTTCAAGTGATCCATCCGCCTTGGCCTCCCAAAGTGCTGGGACTACAGGCATGAGCCATGGTACCCAGCCTTCAAAATAAATTCTTATAAAATCTTTGCAGATAGAAAAAAAACAGCATCTCATACTTGTAAATTTCTTTTCTTTGATAATCAATGAAGAGGAAAAATTCCATATATCTGAAAATTTCTCATATATCTCATATATGCCCTTTATTTAAATTGTGAATTCAGATACTTTGTTAACTTTCTTGGGATACATACCTCTTCCATAATCATGTCTAAAAGTTTCCTCTCTGCTGGGGATTATTAACCTTGTTTGTCACATACGATGCAATTTTCCACCTGGCTAGATATTATCTTCTAATTTTGTTTTTAGATATGTGCGTTTCATTTTTATTGACAAATATTTAATATATGTATATATAGAGAGAGAAATATGAAATACAAAGATAGGTGTATGTTCCACAAATTTGCCTTTAATTCACAATTATTCATAGAATGTTAAAAATATGTCCTTACTGGCAGAGAATAATAGCTGTAGTAAATTAAGGAAACAAGTTTAAACAAATGTGTGCTTACTCAAACTCTGCCTACCAGAAGCTGCTGCTCTCTCTGCCCACACAGCATTCACATGAGCTTCAAGGAATTTCAACACCCTAAAACATCCTTTTCACTGGTCCTTCAGAGAACAATAGATACAATAATAACTGTCAGTGTCAAGGGTCTTATAGTAATTTCACATTCCTCCACAGGAAAGATCTCATTTAACCCTACAAGCTTTTCAATGTTGTCTCATCTTACATATGGAGAAATGAGCTTGGTGACTTGCTCAGCCACACCTGGGTAGTGAGTAGGATGGCATGACCACTACAGGCATACCGCGTTTTATTGTGTTTTACTTTATTGTGCTTCAAAGATGTTGCATTTTTAACAAATTAAAGGTGTGTGGCAATTCTGTGTTGAGCAAATCTGTTGGAGTCATTTTTCCAACAGCGTATGCTCACTTCCTGCCTCTATGTCACATTTTGGTAATTTTTGCAATATTTTCAAAATTTTTTATTATTATTATAACTATTATAGTGCTTTGTAATAAGCGATCTTTGATGTTACCATTGCAATTGTTTTGGGACATCACGAGCCAAGTAGCTGGGATTACAGGTATGTGCCACTATGCCCAGCTAATTTGTATATTTTTAGTAGAGATGGAGTTTCACCATGTTGGCCAGGCTGGCCTGGAATTCCTGGCCTTAAGTGATCCATCCGCCTTGACCTCCCAAAGTGCTAGGACTACAGGCATGAGCCATTGCACCCAGCCTTCAAAATAAATTCTTATAAAATCTTTGCAGATAGAAAGAAAACAGCATCTCATACTTGTAAATTTCTTTTCTTTGATAATCAATGAAGAGGAAAAATTCCATATATCTGAAAATTTCTCGTATATCTCATATATGCCCTTTATGTAAATTGTGAATTCAGATACTTTGTTAACTTTCTTGGGATATATACCTCTTCCATAATCATGTCTAAAAGTTTCCTCTCTGCTGGGGATTATTAACCTTGTTTGTCACATATGATGCAATTTTCCACCTGGCTAGATATTATCTTCTAATTTTGTTTTTAGATACGTGTATTTCATTTTTATTGACAAATATTTAATATATGTGTATATACAAAATATGAAATACAAAGATAGGTGCATGTGTATATTCTTTCATACACATACAAAGGTGTATACTCTTCCTTTCACTTGAACACTTAGATTTCCTTTCACTTGAACATTGTAAGGTTATTAAATGACCAATTTCAATATTGTTGAAATACATAGCCATTGAACTATATAAAGAATAATAGCTATTTTTTCAGGTAGTTGTAAGTCTTCAAATACATTTTGCATGCAAAATACTTGAACAATATAAAAGATATGGTGGCTGCTAAAGAAAAGTTGTATTCTTTCCCTTCTTCTCAGATTCAATGTATCTGCGGGGAAAGAGCTGTACACATACACCTATCTTGTGTGAAAGGTCAAATTTCCCTTGCATGATTTGATACATTATTTGGAATTTGGAAATTGTTTCTGGTACTCCAAGGTTATGAAAACTTTGATGTAATTTTTAAGAACTTATGTTGTTCTCCTATTTATAAAACTAAGAGGCACAGGAATCTACTAGTGTGGGAAATAAGAATATCCTTACACACTGAAATAGAGGACAGGAGGCATATTAAATAAGAAAATTATAATTTTAAGGACTATGAGGCTAGAAAGAGAAGAGATTTTGTCACAAAACCTTGAAGATTATTATGAAGAATTTAAATTTACACTGTATGTTGCAAGTAAGGATACTAATTATTTCTTCTAGTTTACTGAGAGGTTGCTCTGTCTCCAAAGGGAGAACAATACCATCAGTAGTCTCTCTGGTAGGATATTTTTAATTAGAGATTGACAGCATTTTGTATTTTTAGTAGATACAGGGTTTCACCACCCATGTCCAATGGCAAACTTAATATGTAAATGTGTGTGCTCTGACAGCTGTACCAGCTGTTCTCTCGTCTCTCACCCTCTCCTTGGGCCTCCCTGTTCCTGGAGAAACAATATTGAAATTGGTCATTTAATAACCTTACAATGTTCAATTGAAAGGAAGTCTAAGTGTTCAAGTGAAAGGAAGAGTCACTCACCTCTCACTTTAAATCAAAAGCTAGAAATAAATTATTAAGCTTAGTGACAGAGGCATGTTAAAAGTCAAGATAGGCCGAAAGCTAGTTTTCTTGTTCTAAATAATTAGTTAATTTGTGAATGGAAAAAAAAAAAAAATCTTGAAGAAAATTAAAAGTGCTACTCCAGTGAACACAGGAATGATAAGAAAGCAAAACAGCCTTATTGCTGGTATGGAGAAAGTTTTATTGGTCTGGATAGAATATTAAACCACCCGCAACATTCCCTTAAGCCAAACCCTAATCCCGAACAAAGCTCCAATTCTCTTCAATTCCATGAAGGCTAAAAGAGGTGAGGAAACTGCAGATGAAAACTTGGAAACTAGAAGAGGTTAGTTCATGAGGTTTAAGGAAAGAAGCTGTCTCCATAACACCAAAGTGTAAGATGAAGCAGCAAGGGCTGATGTAGAAGCTGCAGCAAGTTATTCAGAAGATCTAGCTAAGATCATTGATGAATATCACTACACTAAACAATGAATTGTTAATGTAGACAAACAGCCTTCTATTTGAAGGAGATGCCATCTAGGACTTTCATAGCTAGAAAGAAGTCAATATCTGGCTTCAAAGCTTCACAGGGCAGGCTGACTCTCTTGTTAGGGGCTAATGCAGCTGGTGACTTTAAGTTGGAGACAGAGCTTATTTACCATTCTGAAAATCCCAGGACCTTTAAAAATCATGCTTAACTAACTCTGCCTGTGCTCCATCCATGGAATAATGAAGCCTGAATGACAGTACATCTGTTTACAGCAGGCTTTGGTGAATATTTTAAACCCACTGTTGAGACCTACTGATCAGAAAAAAAGATTTCATTCAACAGATTACTGCTTGTTGATAATGCACTTGGTCAACTATGAGCTCTGATGGAGGTGTACAAGGAGACTAATGTTGCTTTCATGCCTGCTCACATACTATCTGATATGGTTTGGCTGTGTCCCCACCCAAATCTCAACTTGAATTGTACCTCCCAGATTTCCAAGAGTTGTGGAAGGGATCCAGGAGGAGATAATTGAATCATGGGGGCTGGTCTTTCCCATGCTAGTCTCATGATAGTGAGTAAGTCTCATGAGATCTGATGGGTTTATCAGGGGTTTCCTGTTTCACTTCTTATTTTCTCTTGCTTCCACCATGTAAGAAGTGCCTTTCACCTCCTGCCGTCATTCTGAGGCCTCCCCAGCCATGTGGAACTATAAGCCCTATTAAATCTCTTTTTCTTCCCAGTCTCAGATACCTCTTTATCAGCAGCATGAAAACCAACTAATATAGTACATTGGTACCAGTAGAATGGGGTGTTGCTGAAAAGATACCCGAAAATGTGGAAGTGACTTTGGAACTGGGTAATGGGCAGAGATTGGAAAAATTTGGAGGACTCAGAAAAGACGGAAAATGTAGGAAAGTTTGGGGCTTTCTAGAGACTTGTCGAAGGGCTTTGCCCAAAATGCTGATAGTAATATTGGACAATAAGTTTCAGACTGAGGTGGTGTCACATAGAGATGAGGAACTTGTTGGGAAATGGAGCAAAGGTCACTCTTATTATGTTTTGGCAGAGAGACTGGTGGCATTTTGCCCCTGCCCTAAAGAACTGTGGAACTTTGAATTTGAGAGAGATGATTTAGGGTATCTGATGGAAGAAATGTCTAAGCATCAAAGCATTAAACAGGTGACCTGGGTACTGTTAAAAGCATTCAGTTTTACAAGGGAAGCAGAGCATAAAAGTTCAGAAAATTTGCAGCCTGACAATGAGATAGAAAAGAAAAACCCATTTTCTGGGGAGAAATTCAAGCTGGCTGCAGAAATTTGCATAAATAGCAAGGAGCCTAATGTTAATTCCAAAGACCATGGGGAAACTATCTCCAGGCCATGTGAGGGACCTTCACAGCAGCCCCTCCCATCACAGGCCTGGAGGAGCAGGAGGAAAAAAAGTGGTTTCAGGGACTGAACCCAGGGTCCCGTGCTGTGTGCAGCCTAGGGATGTGGTGCCCTGTGTCCCAGCTGCTCCAGCCATGGCTGAAAGGGGCCAATGTACAGCTCAGGCTGTGGCTTCAGAGGGTGGAAGCCCCAAGCCTTGGCAGCTTCCACATGGTGTTGAGCCTGCAGGTGCAGAGAAGTCATGAATTGAGGTTTGGGAAACTCCACCTATATTTCAGAAGATGTATGGAAATGACCTGATGCCCAGAAAATGTTTGCTGCAGGGGAAGGGCCCTCATGGAGAACCTCTGCCAGGGCAGTGAGGAAGGGAAATGTGGGGTTGTAGCCCCAAACAGAGTCCCTACTGGGGCATTGCCTAGTGGAGCTGTGAGAGGAGGGTCCCAGAATGCTAGATCCACTGACAGCTTGCACTGTGCACCTGGAAAAGCCACAGGCACTCAATACCAACCCATGAAAGCAGCCTGGAGGGAGGCTGTACTCTGCAAAGCTAGAGGTGGGGAGCTGCCCAAGACTATAGGAACTCACCTCTTGCATCAGCATGACCTGGATGTGAGACATGGAGTCAAAGGAATTTTAAAATTTGAATGCTGTACTGGATTTTGGACTTACATGGGCCATATAACCCTTTTGTTTTGGCTAGTTTCTCCCATTTGGAAAGCCCGTATTTACCCAATACTGTACCCGCACTGTATCTAGGAAGTTACTAGCTTGCTTTTGATTTTACAGGCTCATAGGCAGAAGGGACTTGCCTTGTCTCAGATGAAACTTTGGACTGTAGACTTTTGGGTTAATGCTGAAATAAGACTTTGGGGCTGTTGGGAAGGCATGATTGGTTTTATTTTATTTTATTTTATTTTTTTTTATTTTTTTATTTTTTTTTATTTTAGGTGGACAGGAAGTAGAATTTATTGGTATTAAGTGGGGGCAGCATATTGGAAGCTCTCATGAGTGCAGGGCCCGCCATTTGTCCAGAGGACCACGATTGGGGATGTACTTGACCCCACAGCCATCTGGGATGAGCCGCTTTTCAGCCACCATGTCTTCAAATTCATCAGCATTGAACTTGGTGAAGCCCCACTTCTTTGAGATGTGGATCTTCTGGCGGCCAGGAAACTTGAACTTGGCCCTGCGCAGGGCCTCAATCACATGCTCCTTGTTCTGCAGCTTGGTGCGGATGGACATGATAACTTGGCCAATGTGAACCCTGGCCACAGTGCCCTGGGGCTTTCCAAAAGCACCTCGCATGCCTGTTTGGAGCCTGTCAGCCCCAGCACAGGACAACATCTTGTTGATGCGGATGACGTGGAAGGGGTGGAGCCGCACACGGATATGGAAGCCATCCTTGCCACAACTTTTTACCATGTACTTATTGGCACAAATTCGGGCAGCCTCCAGGGCTTCAGAGGACAGCTGCTCATATTCATCTGACACCATGTGGCCACAGAGCGGAAACTCATCCACTTTTGCCTTCTTCCGCCCCAGGTCAAAGATGCGAATCTTGGCATCAGGGACACCTCGGCAGAAGCGAGACTTTGGGTACGGCTTGTTCTTACAATACCGGTAACAACGGGCGGGGCGGCGGCCCATGGCGACACCAGGATCTTCAGTGGCACGCCGAAGGGAAAGAGCGGCATGATTGGTTTTAAAATGTGAGGACATGAGATTTGGAGGGGACAGTGGCGGAATGATATGACATGGTTTGGCGGTGTTCCCACCCAAATCTCAACTTGAACTGTATCTCCCAGAATTCTCATGTGTTGTGGGAGGGACCCAGGAGGAGGTAATTGAATCATGGGGGTCAGTCTTTCCTGTGCTAGTCTCATGATAGTGAATAAGTTTCATGAGACTTGATGGGTTTATCAGGGGTATCCGCTTTTGCTTCTTCCTAATTTTCTCTTGCCGCCACCATGTAAGAAGTGCCTTTCACCTCCCACCATGATTCTGAGGCCTCCCCAACCATGTGGAACTATAAATTCAATTAAACTTCTTTTTCTTCCCAATCTCGGGTATGTCTTTATCAGTAGCATGAAAATGGACTAATACATCTGCAGCTTATGGATCAAGGAGTAATTTGGGCTTTCAAGTTTTATTATTTTAAGAAATACAGTTTTTAAGGCTATTGCTGCCATAGATAGGAATTCCTCTGACGGATATGGGCAAAGTAAACCAAAAACCTTCTGGAAAGAATTCACCATTCTACATGTCATTAAGAACATTCATGATTCATGGGGAGGAGGTCAAAATATCAACATTAACAGGAGCTTAAATGAAATTGGTTCCAACCTTCATAGGTGACTTTGAGAGGTTCAATACTTCAGTGGAGGAAGTAACTGCAAATGTGGTGAAAATAAAAAGAGAACTACATTAGAAATGAAGTCTAAAGATATGACTAGATGGCTAAATTTGAATGGATAAAGAGTTACTGCTTGTGGATGAGCAAAAAAAGTGGTTTCTTGAGATGGAATCTGCTCCTGGTGAAGATGCTATGAACATTGTTGAAATTACAATAAATGATTTAGAATATTCCATAAACTTAGATGAAAACGTAGCAGTAGGGTTTGAGAGGATTGACTCCAATTTTGAAAGAAGTTCTACTGTGGGTAAAAGGCTATCAAACAGTGTCACAAGCTACAGAGAAATTTTTCATAAAATAGTCAATCAATGTGGCAAATATCACTGCTGTCTTATTTTAAGAAATTGCCAGTCACCTCAATCTTCAACAACCGCCACCCTGATTAATCAGCAGCTATCAACACTGAAGAAAGACCCTTTACAACTTGCTAAAGGCTTAGCTGATGATTAGCATTTTTAGCAATAAAATGTTTTAATTAAGATATGTAGATTTTAAAGACATAATGCTATCGAACAATTACTAGACTACAGTATAGTGTAAACATAACTTTTATAGTTACTGAGAAACTAAAAAATTCATTTGACATTATTGTGATAGTCACTTGATTGTGGAATTGAGGAAATGAACATGCAGTATCTCTGAGGTATGCCTGTAAACACATGTAGTTTTCTTCCCATCTTGAAGTCCATGCTTTTTGTTACAGGACTACTTTCTCAGTGTCAAAATATTTGTAAAATCTATCCATTGAAGTTGATAAAAGTGATGAGAAATAAAAGCATCATCTCTGGGATAATATGTAGGCTCTTATAAAATGCCAATGTTATTGTCAAGATGTGTGTTTGAATTTAAAAGTAACCTGAAACAGACAAAAAATATGGGACCTCCTCTTTCTCATCCTAAAATTCAAGCTCTAAGGAGAATCCAAGTTTATGACTCTCGTATTAATCAGGGTTCTCTAGAGGGACAGAACTAATGGAATGTATATGTATATGTATATGTACATGTATACGTATATATGAGTTCATTAAGTATTAACTCACACAATCACAAGGTCTCACAGTAGGCCATCTGTAGGCTGAAGAGCAAGGAGAGCCAGTCCGAGTTCCAAAACTGAAGAACTTGGAGCCTGATGTTCAAGGGCAGGAAGCACCCAGCATGGGAGGAAGATGTAGGCTGGGAGGCTAGGTCAGTCTCTTTTCACATTTTCTGCCTGTTTTATATTCTAGTCACACTGGTGGCTGATTAGATTGTGCCCACCCAGATTAAGGATGGGTCTGCCTTTCCCAGCCCACTGACTCAACTGTTAATCTCCTTTAGCAACACCCTCACAGACACACCCAGGACGAATACTTTGTATCCTTCAATTGAATCAAGTTATACTCAATATTAACGATCACAAGTTTCATATTGCTCTTGGGATTAGAAGAAAGTTGTCATTGTGTGCTCCTGTGTGCTCAACAGTAACGATGCAGGAGCTGGAACATATTAAGAACAGTAGACCTAAGTATAAGGTTGTTTAAATACCTGCCTTGTTATTGACTGAAAGAACATCTCGGAATTGTCATCCTTTCCCTCTTAACCTGCAATCATTTCCACTATACCTCTTAGTCCTGCTAAATTTCTACATAACACTTATCACCTCTCACATATTATATATTTATTTGGTTACTCGTTACCATCTGTGCCCTCCCACTAAAATAAAAGTTCTGTGAGACTTATAACTTGTCTGTTTTAATCATTATGTTACAGTAATCCCCTGTAATAGTGCCTATAGCACAATGGTCACCAAATAAATATTTGTGATAGAATTAATAAGTAAGAACTGAGCAACTCCAGATTTCAGGTAAACCACAAGAGGCCTCATATCCTCTCCTAAACTCTGTACGAGGAAATCTGGAATGCAGCTTCTCCTTACCACTACTCCCATTCCTGGCCACCTCAGTGTACTCCAATATTTTTTCCAACTCCCAGAGATTTTTGAAAATTAATATTTAAATGATAATACAAGAATATGACTATAAAGCATAACTGAGTTTGTTAAATTGCGAAACACTTCTGTTTTTACTGTTATTCTAAAACTATATGTTGAGTTTTTACTGTTATTCTAAAAGTATATAATTTAAACAAACATACTGGAACTTATTCACACTTACCATATAGGGTGAGGTTGCTTTTGAGTCACTGAGGCACCTAATGACTGTTACTTGCAGAACAGATATGCTTACATAAAATTCTCTCTTACATAAAAGCCTGAAGTTATGCAGTCTAGGACTTGTATAGGGCTGGATCCCATAAATGTTTCAAGTATATGAATTCTATGTGTTGCTGCTCTACTATTTATGTGACCTCCAATCTCAAGGTCACCTCATGGGCCAAAGTAACTGTTTTAGTCCAACTATTTTGTTACATTTCAGTCTGTAGGAAAAAGATAGGGACAAAGAAGAAAGGACAAAAAATGCACAGATATTTGTCTAGCAATGAAAATTCAAGGTTGCCACATGACACTTCTGCTTATATCCCATTGACCAAAACCAAGCGGCATGACTTCATCTTGTTTGGAGGAAGGCAAGGAAATGTAGCCTTTCTTCCACGCGGTCATGTATCCAGCTAAAAATCAGGGATTCTACTACCATGTATGAAAAGAAAATGGATATAGAGGACAACTAGTAGTTTTTATCAAAGCATCCATCTGAGTGTTTTCCCATACAAAATAATCATCCCAGGAGGCTAAGTTCCAATAATGCTGTCATTGCCATATTTTTCAACTTCCATTGGAGTCTACAATACATTTTTATACATATCCTCAGAGGTGTCAAATATTCAGTCTTAAGGAGTAAATTTGATTTTTTGAGGCATTAAAAATTATCTCAGATAGAATTTTCTGTGTAAGATATGCAACAAAATTAGTGATGTCATTTGAGGCCAGAAAGTTCAATATGACTTCAAACTTATGTTTCTCCAAAAACAATTTCCAGAGAGGTTCTTACACATGTTTCCCAAGACTGGCATCATCATTTACTCTTCTCCCAACACCATCATCAACGTCATCATTAGTAGTATCACTTAACAAAGACTGAAAACTTACGAAGATGGTGATTTTCATATGTGACACTTTCCACTCAAAATGTAGTACTCAAATGAATGCATTTAGTGCCCCTCAACTTGTAACTTCCAGACTTACATCCATTCGTCTGTATAATATGCTCTAACAACAGATGGTATATCATTAAAAACCTTTATTACACTTTATTACACATTGATGCTCTTCTAGGATGCAGAGAAATCTATTTCCAAAATTTACATAAAGATGCTCTAAAATTAGGGACTTACATTTAAAAAGCTACTTGGGATTGATTTAAAATGACATGTAATAGTGTGCTTTCACCAGTTAGCTGGATAATATCACCCTCTGGAGGCAAAGTGGTAATTATTTATGCACTTCATTATGAGACAGCTCAAAACATTAAATTTCATTCCTGGAGAAATTTTAAATTGGGAAAAATAATAAATATTGCTTACATGTAAAATCATTTTTTAGAATGTAAAAAATGATTTCTAATTCCTTTTTCTTTTGAATCTTTATCAGTTGTTCCAAATCAGGAAAGATCTTAGCTAGATCTTCTGGATAACTTGCTGTAACTTCTATATTATCACTTGCTGCTTCATCTTGTACTTTGATGGTATGGAGACAGTATCTTTGCTTAAACCTCATGATCCAACCTTTGCTAGCCTCCAACTTTTCTCCTGCAGTTCCCTCACCTCTCTCAGCTTTCACAGAATTGAATAGAGTTAAGGCCTTGCTCTGAATTAGGGTTTGGCTTAAGGGAATGTTGTGGCTTGTTTGATCTTCTATCCAGGCCAACAAAACTTTCTTTATGTTGGCAATAGGGCTGTTTTGCTTTTCTATTACTCCTGTGTTCACTGGAGTAGCACTTTTAATTTTCTCCAATAACATTTTTTTCTTTTAATTTGTATCTTAGCTAACTGTTCAGCACACGAGACTTAGCTTTTGGCCTATCTTAACTTTCAACATGTCTTTCTCACTAAGCTTATTCATTTATTTCTAGCTTTTCATTTAAAGTGAGAGATGTGTGATTCTTCCTTTCACGTGAACACTTAGAGTCCATTGTAAGGTTATTTTATATATTTTTAAGTAATATAATTTACTTTTTATTTAAATAGGTTTTTGGGGAACAGATGGTGTATGGTTATGTGAATAAGTTTCTTAGTGGTGATTTCTGAGATTTTGGTGCTCCCATTACCCAAACAGTGTACACTATACCCAATGTGTAAATCTTTCATCCCTCACCCACCTCCCACCCTTTTCCCTGAGTCTCCAAAGTCCATTGTATCATTCTTACATCTTTGTGTCCCCATAGCCTAGCTCCCACTTATGAGTGAGAACATAGCAATGTTTGGTTTTTCATTCCTGAGTTACCTCACTTAGAATAATGTTCTTCAGGCTGGGCGCAGTGGCTCACGCCTGTAATCCCAACACTTTGGGCGGCCAAGACGGGTGGATCACGAGGCCAGGAGATCGAGACCATCCTGGCCAACATGGTGAAACCCCGTCTCTACTAAAAATACAAAAAAAAAATTAGCTAGGTGTGGTGGCCAGCACCTGTAGTCCCAGCTACTCGGGAGGCTGAGGCAGGAGAATGGCGTGAACCTGGGAGGTGGAGCTTGCAGTGAGCCGAGATTGCGCCACTGCACTCCAGGCTGGGCGACTGAGCGAGACTCTGTATCAAAAAAAAAAAAAGGTTCTTCAATTCCATCCCGGTTGCTGTGAATGCCATTATTTCATTCCTTTTTATGGTGGAGTAGTATTCCATGGTTATATATATATACCACATTTTCTTTATCTACTCATTGGTTGAGGAGCATTTGGGCTGTTTCCATATTTTTGCAATTGCAAATTGTGCTGCTATAAACACGTGTGTGCAAATATCTTTTCTGTATAATGATTTCTTTTCCTCTGGGTAGATACCCAGTAGTGGGATTGATGAATCAAATTGTAGATCTACTTTTAGTTCTTTAAGGAATCTCCACATTGTTTTCCATAGAGGTTGTACTAGTTTACATTCCCACCAACAGTGTAAAGGTGTTCCCTTTTCACCACATCCATGCCAACATCTATTAGTTTTTTAAAATTTTTTGACTATGGCCATTCTTGCAAGAGTAAGGTGGTATCACATTGTGGATTGTGTTTTGATTTGCATTTCTATGATAATTAGTGATGCTGAGCATTTTTTTTTTTTTTTCCATTTGTACATCTTCTTTTGAGAATTGTCTATTCATGTTCTTAGCCCACTTTTTGATGGCATTGTTTGTTTTTTCCTTGCTGATTTGTTTGGGTTATTTGTAGATTCTGGATATAGTCCTTTGTCAGAAGTATAGATTGCAAAAATTTTCTCCCACTCTGTGAGTTATCTGTTCATTCTGCTAATTATTTCTTTTTCTGTGCAGAAGCTTTTAGTTTAATTAAGTCTCATCTATTCATCTTTGTTTTTGTTGCATTTGCTTTTGTGTTCTTGGTCATAAAGTCTTTGCCTAAACTGATGTCTAGAAGGGTTTTTCCAGTGTTATCTTCTAGAATTTTATGGTTTCAGGTCTTAGATTTAAATTTTTGATCCATCTTGAGTTGATTTTTGTGTAAAGTCAAAGATGAGGATCCAGTTTCATTCTTCTACATGTGGCTTGCCAATTATCTAAGCACCATTTGTTGAATAGGGTGTCATTTCCTCACTTTATGTTTTTGTTTGCTTTGTCAAAGATCAGTCAACTGTAAATATTTGGCTTTATTTCTGGGTTCTCTATTCTGTTCCATTAATCTATATGCTTATTGGTATACCAGTGCCATGCTGTTTTGGTGACTATGGCCTTACAGTATAATTTGAAGTAGGGTAGTGTGATGCCTCCAGATTTGTTCTTTTTGCTTAGTCTTGCTTTAGTTATGTGGGCTCTTTTTTGATTCCATATGAATTTTGGGATTGTTTTTTCTAGTTCTGTGAAGAATGATGATGGTATTTTGATGGGAATTGCATTGAATTTGTAGTTTGCTTTTGGCAGTATGGTATTTTCATAATAATGATTTTACCCAACCATGAACATGGAATATGTATTCATTTGTTTGTGACATCTATGATTTCTTTCAGCTGTGCTTTAGAGTTTCCCTTGTAGAGGTCTTTTACCTCCTTAGTTAGGTATATTCCTAAGTATTTTATTTTATTTGCAGCTATTGTAAAATAGTTGACTTTTTAATTTGATCCTCAGTTTGGTCACTATTGGTGTATAACAGAGCTACTGATTTGTATACATTAATTTTGTATCCTGAAGCTTTGCTGAATTCATTTATCAGTTCTAGGAGCTTTTGGGATGACTCTTTAGGGTTTTGTAGGTATGCTATGATGTCATCAGGAAACAGCGACAGTTAAACTTCCTCTTTACTGATTTGGATGCCCTTTATTTCTTTCTCTTGTCTCATTGCTCTGACTGGGACTTCCAGTACTAGGCTAAATAGAAGTGGATGAAAGTGGGCATCCTTGTCTTGTTCCAGTTCTCCAGGGGAATGATTTCAGCTTTTCCCCATTCAGTATAATGTTGGTCGTGGGTTTGTCATAGAAGGCTTTTATTACCTTGAGTTATGTCTGTTATATGCTGATTTTGTTGAGAGTTTTAATCATAAAGGGATGCTCGATTTTGTCAAATGCTTTTATTGCATCTATTGAGATAAGCATGTGATTTTTGTTTTTGATTCTGTTCATGTGGTCTATCACATTTATTGACTTACATATGTCAAACTATCCCTGCATCCCTGGTATGAAAACACACTTGATCATGGTGGATTATCTTTTTGATATGCTGTTGGATTTGTCTAGCTAGTATTTTGTTGAGGATTTTTGCATCTATGTTCTTCAGGTTATTGGTCTATAGTTTTCTTTTTTTTTGTTGCTATGTGTTTTCCTTGTTTTGGTATTAGGATAACACTGGCTTCATAGAATGATTTAGGGAGGATTTCCTCTTTCTCTATCTTTTGGAATAGTGTCATAGAGATTGGTACCAATTCTTCTTCGAATTTCTGGTGGAATTCAGCTGTGAATTCTTCTGGTCCTGGACTTTTTCTTGTTGGTAACTTTTTAATTATCACTTTCATCTTGCTGCTTGTTATTGCTCTGTTGAGGGCTTCTTCTTCTTCCCAGTTTAATCTAGGAAGATTGTATATTTCCAGGAATTCATCCATCTCCTCTAAGTTTTCTAGTTTATTCATGTAAAGATGTTTGTAGTAGTCTTGAATGATCTTTTGTATTTCTGTTGTATTGGTTGTAATATCTCCCATTTCATTTCTAATTGAACTTTTTTGGATCTTCTCTCTTCTTTTCTTGGTTAATCTTGCTAATGGTCTATCAATTTTATTTATCCTTTCAAAGAACTAGCTTTTTATTTCATTTATCTTTTGTATTTTTTTGTTTCAATTTCATTTAGTTCTGCTCTGATCTTGGTTATTTCTTTTCCTCTGCCGGGTTTGGATTTGGTTCATTCTTGCTTCTTTAGCTCCTTGAGGTGTGATTTTAGGTTACATTGTCTATTTGTGCTCTTTCAGACCTTTTGATGTAAGCATTTAATGTGTGAACTTTCCTCTTAGCACTGCTTTTGGTATCCCAGAGGTTTTGATAGATTGTGTCACTATTGTTGTTCAGTTCAAAGAATTTTTAAATCTCATTATTGATTTCATTTTCAACCCAACAATCATTCAAGAGCAAGTTATTTAATTTCCATGTATTGTATGGTATTTTGTTTTGTTTTGTTTTGAGATGGAGTTTCGCTCTGTCACCCAGGCTGCAGTGCAGTGGCACCATCTCGGCTCATTGCAAGCTCTGCCTCCTGGATTCATGCCATTCTCCTGCCTCAGCCTCCCAAGTAGCTGGGACTACAGGTGCTTGCCACCATGCCCAGCTAATTTTTTTTAGTAGAGATGGGTTTTCACCATGTTAGCCAGGAAGGTCTTGATCTCCTGACCTTGTGATCTGCCCACCTTGGCCTCCCAAAGTGCTGGGATTACAGGCATGAGCCACCAAGCCCAGCCTATTTGCATGGTTCTGAGGGTTCCTTTTGGAGTTGATTTCCAATTTTATTCCACTGTTGTCTGAGAGAATACTTGCCATAATTTCAATTTTCTTAAATTTGTTGAGACTTGTTTTGTGGCCTGCTATATGATCTATCTTGGAGAATGCTCTATGTGCTGATGACTAGAATGTATATTCTAAGATTGTTGGGTAGAATGTTCTGTAAATATCTGTTAAATCCATTTGTTCTAGGGTATCATTTATGTTAATTGTTTCTTTGTTGACTTTCTGTCTGGATGACTTGTCTAGTGCTGTCAGTGGAGTATTGAAGTCCCCCATTATTATCGTGTTGACATCTATCTCATTTTTTAGATCTAGTAGTAATTGTTTTATAAATTTGGGAACTCCAGTGTTAGTTGCATATGTATTTAAGATTGTGATATTTTCCTGTTGGACTAGTCTTTTTATTATTATATAATGTCTCTCTTTGTCTTTTTTAACTGCTGTTGCTTTAAAGTTTGTTTTGTCTGATATAAGATTAGTTCCTCCTGATCGGTTTTGGTGTCTATTTGCATGTAATATCCTTTTCCACCCCTTTACCTTAAGTTTATGTGAGTCTTCATGTGTCAGGTGAGTCTCTTGAAGACAGCAGATACTTGGTTCGTGAATTCTTATCTATTCTGCCATTCTGTATCTTTTAAGTGGAGCATTTTGGCCATTTACATTTAATGTTAGTATCGAGATGTGTGGTCCTGTTCTACTCATGCTATTTGTTACTTATGTACCTTGTTTTTTTTTTCTTTTTTTTTCATTGTGTTATTGTTTTATAGGTCCTGTGAGATTTATGCTTTAAGAAGATTCTATTTTGGTGTACTTTGAGGATTTGTTTCAAGATTTAGAGCTCCTTTTAGCAGTTCTTGTAGTGCTAACTTCATAGTGGCAAATTCTCTCAGTATTTTTTTGTCTGAAAAATACTGTATCTTCCCATCATTTGTGAAGCTTAGTTTCACTGGATACAAGATTCTTGGCTGATAATTGTTTTGTTTAAGGAGGCTAAAGATAGGACCCTAATCCCTTCTAGCTTGTAGGCTTACTGCTGAGAAATTTGCTGTTAATCTGACAAGTTTTCCTTCATAGATTACCTGATGCTTTTCCTCACAGCTTTAAGATTCTTTCCTTTGTCTTGACTTATCTATTGAGATAAGCATGTGATTTTTGTTTTTGATTCTGTTCATGTGGTCTATCACATTTATTGACTTACATATGTCAAACTATCCCTGCATCCCTGGTATGAAAACACACTTGATCATGGTGGATTATCTTTTTGATATGCTGTTGGATTTGTCTAGATAAGCTGATGACTATGTGCCTAGGCAATGATCTTTTTGCTATGAATTTCCCGGGTACTCTCTGAGCTTCTTGTATTGGATGTCTGGATCTCTAGCAAGGTCAGGGACATTTTCCTAGATTATTTTCTCAAATATGTTTTCCAAACTTTTAGATTTCTGTTCTTCCTCAGGAACACCAATTATTCATATATTTGGTCATTTAACATAATCCCAAACTTCTTGCAGGCTTTATTCATTTTTTAAATCATTTTTTCTTTGTCTTTGTTGGATTGGGTTAATTTGAAAGCCTTGTCTTCGAACTCTGAAGTTCTTCCTTCTACTTGTTCAATTCTGTTGTGGAGACTTTCCCAGGCATTTTGAATTTCTCAAAGTGTGTCCTTCATTTCCACAAGTTGTGTGTGTGTGTGTGTGTGTGTTTTTTTTAATCTATGCTATCTATTTCACTGGAGATTTTTTCATTCATATTCTGTATCTTTTTTTAAATTTCTTTAAGCTGAGCTTCACTTTTCTCTGGTGCCTTCTTGACTAGCATAATAATCGACCTTCTGAATTACTTTTCTGGCAATTCAGAAATTTCATCTTGGTGTGGATCCATTGCTGGTGAGCTAGTGTGATTTTTGGAGGGTGTTAAAGAACCTTGTTTTGTTGTGTTACCAGCATTGTTTTTCTGGTTCCTTCTCATTTGGGTAGGCTATGTCAGAGGGAAGGGCTGGGACTCGAGGGCTGCTCTTCATATTCTTTTGTCCCTTGGGCTCCTCTCTTGATATGATGCTCTCTCCTATCTCCCAGGGATGGAGTTTCCTGAGAGCCAAACTGCAGTGATTGTTATTTCTCTTCTGGATCTAGCCACCCAGTGGAGCTACCAGACTCTGGGTTGGTACTGGAGAATGTCTGCAAAGAACGCTGTGATGTGATATATCTTCAGGTCTCTTAGCCATGGGTACCAGCACCTGCTCTGATGGAAGTAGCGGGAAAGTTAAGTGGACTCTGTGAGGTTCCTTAGTTGCATTTTGTTGGATGTACAAGTTTTGTGTTGGTTGGTGGCCAGCCAGGAGGTGGCTCTTTCAAGACCTCATCAGCTACGGCAGTATAGGGAGGATACAAGCTATCCCTAGGGTTGCCTTCGGATAAGTATTCAGGTTTTTCAGGTTGTGGGCAGGGCCATAGAGTTCCCAAGAGGTTATGTCCTTTCTCTTCAGCTACCTGCGTGGCTAGAGAAAGACCATCAGGTAGGGGAAGTGGTAGGTGTGTCTGAGCTCAGACTCTCCTTGCTGCATCTGCTGTGGGGTATGTGGGTGTGGTTCCCAGGCCAATGAAGTTGTGTTCCTAGGGGGATTATAGCTGTCTCTACTGCATCACACAGGTTATCAGTGAAGTGGGAAAAGCTGGCAGCCACAGGCCTCACCCAGCTCCCACAGAGCCCACACCCTGAAAGGCCAGTCTCACTCCCACCATGCACCCTCAACAGCACCAAGTTTATTTCCAGGCAGCTGGTGAGCAAGGCTGAGAATTTGCCCCAGACTACAAGCCTACCGGCTGAGAAAGTAAGCAGACCCACAGTTCCTCAGCTGTCCCATGGAGCCTGCAGTGACAATCCACCTCCTTCAAAAGGTCTATGGATTCTCTTGGCTTTCCTGGTATATTCCTGTGGTGGTTCTTAGAGCAAAAGTTCACAGTATGAGTCTCTACACACAGTTCTGTCTGTCAGAATGGGACCTGGAAGTTAGTCCTGCTTCCTATCTGCCATTTTTTCCCATCATAAGGTTATTAAATGACCCAATTTCAATATTGTTTATCTGGGAATAGGGAGGTCCAAGGAGCAGGAGAGAGATAGGTCAACAGCTGGTAGAGCAGTCAGAACACATACATGTATTGATTAGTTCACCATTTAATAGTAACACAGTTTGTCATGCCCCCCAATTACAACAGTAACATCAAAGATAATTGGTCACAGAGCACCATAATAGATATAATGATATTAAAAATCTTGAAATATCATAAGGATTACCAAAATATGACACAGAGCACTCGCTTTTGAAAAACGGTGCTCAGTTAGAATGGCAATCATTAAGAAGTCAGGAAACAGCAGGTGTTGGAGCTGTCATGAGAGACTGTGAGAATGACGGAACACATTTTACACCTGTTGGTGGATTGTACAAACTAGTTCAAACCATTACTGGAAAACAGTATCCGGCACATTCCTCAACCGGATCCTAGACGCCAGCATGCTACCATCATGACTCAGCCATCCCATCTACTTGGTGTATTACCCAATAGTATTATCAAATATTCTACTACAAATGACATCGGCATGCGACACGCTATTGTTTTACTCTTTGCTGGCTGCCTATCTCTACAATATGCATATAGATTTGGTAATCAATCCCAAATTGTTCCATCTGTGACACCGCATCTGGACTTAAAGAAACATGTGTGCCACATATTATCACCATTTGCTGTTTGTATTATTTACTATTGCAGCCATAATAGATATATGGATGAGTTGCGTCCTTTTGTTATGGCCCCGACCAACGGTATGCCAGCTGCCGGATTAACCCCTATCATCCTCTTAGCAACACTATCACTATAGATGATAGAAAACCATAACACCTGCATGTTCTCACTCATAGTGTTGGGATCGTATCATGAGAGTCACGTCTGGGACTCGGGAAGGGTGAACTTCACCTGCACTGGGGCCTATTATTGAGGAGGGTGGTTGAGTTATTGGGAGGATTTTGTCAATGGTCTTTTGAAGTTATACCTGATTATAAATGATGAATTTTGAATTGGGTGCTGACTGAGTTTGATGGTTGGCAGCACACCAACATGGCAAACAAGTATCACATTAGTCGTATTTTTTTTATCAAACCTGCACGTTATGCACTTCATGTACTCCTTATAGAATTAAAGTATTATATATCTAAATTTATAATATATTAATATAATAAATATAATAATTAAAATAGAATAGTAAGATATTAATCGTGTGACAGACTTGCTCATTGCAGGATTGCTGCAAATCTTTAATTTGTAAAAGATATAGGATTGCCAGGTATGGTGGCTCATGCCTGTAATCCCAACACTTTGGAAGGCAGAGGTGGGTGGATCACTTGAGGTCAGGAGTTCGAGACCAGCCTGGCCAACATGGTGAAACCCTGTCTCTACTAAAAATACAAAAATTAGCCAGGCATGGTGGCATGAACCTGTAATTCCAGCTACTCGGGAGGCTGAGGAAGGAGAATTGCTTGAACCCTGGAGGCAGAGGTTGCAGTCAGCCAAGATTGTACCACTGTACTCCAGCCCAGGTGACAGAGCAAGTCCCTCTCTCTCTCTCTCTCTCTCTCTCTCTCTCTCTCTCTCTGTGTGTGTATATATATGTGTGTGTGTGTGTGTGTGTGTATATACATATATAATCTGAGAAGTACAATAAAGTCAGGCACAATAAGATGAGGTATGCTTGTATTTCATACACATCTTTAGTAAAGTAAGTATAGATACCTTTGAAACAATTATAATTATTATTGCATATATATCTCCCTCAATCCAAAAGTCAGCATCAATAAGCTTAATAGTGAACCAATTGTAGAAGGCACAAACATTAAAAGAATGCCCACTAATACCTCCACTATGTACATCCAATCAATAAATTGTTTTGTAAATACTAGCAAAAGCAAATATACAAGAGAAATGAATGAGACAGAAACACTGAAGGGGAAGAGAAAATTACTAATATTTGCATATATAATAATTGCATATTGGAATAACAGATAAAATAAAGAGCTATAAATATCAATAAGTTGGATCAAAAGGTAACTCAATGTAAAATATAATAAAAGGAATAATCATGTTTAAAATAACATCCAGGTCAACTTTTGTTGTATAAAACTAAGAGCTTTGAGTAATCTAGAAATGGCTGTCAAAAAAATGTGTGGGCAACACACTTCTTGGAACTAAGGGAAACTAAGATTGGATTAGATAAGTGCTGATGGCTTTGAAAACTAACTAGCATTAGGGACAGGATTTTGGTAGCCCGTGGTGCACAAGGGAAGAAATAGATAATCTGCCACATGAGATAACCTAGAATGAATTCACAGACTCACCAAGTCTCCCATGGAAAATTAAGACATTCTTTGGGAAAGAATGGGTCTCCAGTAATTGAAATGGGAGAGTTTTAGATGACTCAGACTACCCAAAATTCCCAGATTCCACTGAGAATGCTTTGCTAGCAGAAGCAACACCTTATCTCCAGTCTATTGTGGAATTTGTTCCTCCTTTGCTTGAAGACAATGTAATGCAAAGTTAATTCTTTTTATGCCTTACCACCACCATCTTTAAAATTCCTAGACCTGTAACTAGAATCAGACCCTACGTGGCTCATGGTCACAAACACAAATTAAACCATGAAAGAGAAAGCTTACTAGCAAAGGAATTGCAAAATTTTGATAATTTTTCTAGACAAAACATAGAGAATATTTGAGACAATAGAATTCCAAAGTGCTAGACCAAGGTGCAATATACAATTTTACATTGGTCAGATTCATCAATATATATTAATTCATCAGAGATTTGGAATTCATCATGACAGCTTGAACAGCAGTAATACTCAGTTGACTAAAAACTATATTCAGTGGTGATCCACACTGAATAAAGTTGATACGAGAGAAACAATCAGTGTATTGCAAAGGAAGGCACTCTTAAGTTTTAAATCAAATGTGCCATATGTGACCAATGAACCCACTCCCTGTGTCCCCTCAAAGGGGTTGACAGAAACTTATGTCTTCATGATAAATGCACTGGTGAGAAAAGCACCAAAGTGCTTAAAAAGTGTGAAGTGGCAGGTTTTTTACAGGTTGAAGAAGCTAGTGAGAGACACTGCAGGAATCTCAGCATGACAGAAGGGGTGTAGTTACCATAACAGGCAGCAGAACCAAGTAATTCTCATAATGGTCTTATCTACAGAAATCATTGGTGGTGGCTAATTCATCATAGGATTCGTAAGTGGATCATAGGATTTCACCAAGATTCTGTCTGGGGTATGTAACTCACCTGGTGAGCAGATAACTGACTTGAGCCACAGCAATAAATCTCCATAACCTCTCAGTAAGTAGACAGTTACTCAGTCCTGGGGCAGTTCTTAGACGCAAAGCTCACGAATGAAGGGGAGACCCAGCCACTTTGAGAAAAAGCCATAATAACAGCATCAGTAATACATTTTATAATGTTTCCATTTTCCTTTCTCAAAAGGACATGTGCTTATTTGCTAAAGTACATACACATTGTGGGTAAAGGAAATGTCCAGACCTTTCTGATTGTTAGCTAACCCAGAATATAACCACCAGTTAGACTGAGCCTTTGGAGGCTGAGTGATAAATGGGATTTGGGTTTGGGACAATCTTGTAGTAGAAATGTTAGGCCCATGTATTTATTCTATAGATATTTTTGAAGTTTAGTGTACATTAACAAAATAAGTATACTCAGCTATGGGCAGAATCGGCATCAGTTACATGTGGCTATGTGTGTGTTTGTGTGTGTGTGTGTGTGTGTGTATATATATATATTCATTTAATTCACAATTTATAAAGCAGAGCCCATTGATTTCTCATTTTACAGATAAAGAAATTAAGACACAGTATGAATAAGTAATTGCCCCTAAGGTCGCAAGCCAAGTTTGTGGCAGAGATGGTGATGCTGCTGGCAACCTGTCTGAAAGGGCATCCAGGGCTGTGCTCTCCATGGAGCTGGTGGGAGGCAGGAACAGGTGGGAGCCATGCCCCCTACTGAGTTGGCAGGGTGGGAGCCCCATGCTTCCAGGCGCAGCTGCAGCCACCCAGCCACAGCTCCTGATGCAGGCATCCTTGCACTCTTGGGGGCCCAGGAAGCACCCCCTGCCCTCACAGGATCAGAAGTGCCTGCTCCTGCTCCCTGACCTCTCCCTGCTTCCAATGCCCACTCCATTTTGGAGCAAATTCATGGCCAAGCCTGGGTGCTGTCATAACCCAGCTGAGTGTGCATGCACTCAGGGTAGCGTTGACATGCCAGCCCCCTGACTTCCTCAGTCCTCTCCTAACTACAGGCACTAATGACTGTGGGAGAGAGGCCAGAAGTGATGCTGAGGGCAGCTCAGCATGGGCCTGCAGGCACCCTTTGACATGAACAGCTTGGGCACCATGGAGAACATGTTGATGGCAGGAGGCAGACGAGTTTCTAGGCAGAAAGAGGTGGATCCCTGGTCTCTTCAAGCCAGGGATGGCCTGAAGCCTGGAGGCTGAGCTGTCAGTTCCAGGTAGAATCCACAGCCCAGAATGAGAACTTATGATGCTTTCTCTGGGCCTGCCCATGGCCACCCATTGACCAATCAGCAAGCACGTCCTCCCTTCTGAGCCCATAATAACCCTGGACTCAGTTAAACTCACACAGACATTGAGATTACCAGCTGCAGGAAGGAGCTACCCATTTTGGTTCTCCCCAACTTGTTGGGATGACCTGCCTACAGAAAGGAGCTACCCATTCTGGGTCTCCTCTCCTCTGAGAGTGGGACAGTCATCTGGATGACCTGCCTGTGAAAAGGAGCTACCCATTCTGGGTCTCCCTCCACTGAGAGCTGAATACTTGGGACTATCTGCCTACAGAAAGGAAATACCCACTATGGGTATCCTCTCTGCTGAGAGCTGGACTCTTATTGGGATGACCTGCCTGTGGAAAGGAACTACCCACTTCAGGTCTCCTAAGAGCTGTTCTGTCATTTGATGAGGCTCCTCTCCACTTTGCTCTCCCTCCAGTTGTCCATATACCTCATTCCTCCTGGATGCAGGACAAGAACTCAGGACCTGCCAAATGGTGGGACTGAAAGAGCTGTAACACAAATAGGGCTGAAACACACTCCCTGCTTGCCAAGTTGCAGGTGGCGAGAAGAAAAGAACTGCAGCCCTTCAGTGACCCCAGACCTAGGAACTCCCTGAGTCAGGGCTATGACTCCCTCTTTGGAGCTCTGCAGTTCCTTGCAACTCCAAGCTGCCGGGTGCCACTGCATTCCTTGGTGCCTGCAGTGGCAGCCACTTGTGGTATGCCAGGTCCAGTCGCAGTCCTGCAGAGAGCCGGCACCTGTGCCTATGCTTGCAGCTGCCCATCCCACCACAGCTGACATGCCTGACTGTGCACAGTGGCTGGACCCCACGCTCGCTCACAGACTGCTTGCCACTCTGAGCCTGGCTCACCCTTAGCAGTTGTGGGATCTGGGCTGGTAGCACGAGTTGAGTGCAGCCTGCCAGATGAAATGGGCAGA
This sequence comes from Rhinopithecus bieti, assembly GCF_001698545.2. Taxonomy (NCBI): domain Eukaryota; kingdom Metazoa; phylum Chordata; class Mammalia; order Primates; family Cercopithecidae; genus Rhinopithecus; species Rhinopithecus bieti. The sequence goes on from NW_016813642.1 coordinate 754,034, forward strand.
ATGAGCCCAGTGGGCCTCATTGAAAACTTGGGCAAAGGCACCACTGGCCACAGAGATTTCTGGCTGGAAACACCCTAAACATCCCAAGACAATGGGATTTGAATTCAAGCAGGCAAGTTCCTAAATTTGTATTTTAATCATTGTACTATATTACGAAGTATAGAGTACACCCATTTCTCCTGCATCTCCCAAAATACACACACATACACACACGCACGCACACATACATACACACTTTAGGAAAATATACAAGAGGCAAATGACATTGGTTATTTTGAGAAGAGTTACAGGGAGGAGGGAGAGGAAAGCTTTTAGTTTTTTATTTTACAGATTTTTGTGCTGTTTACGTTTTCTAGCCATGTGGATAATTTATTTCTGCCTTAATATGAACAGAAATGCAATTTTAAAATGTGTACAAAGGACTTGAGGTGACAAAGAGTGTTCTTTGAGAAACAAAAGGAAGTTTTCATGATTGATGCATAGAGTCAGATGCAGAAGAGAAATAATAATAGCTTAGAAAGGAAGATAAGTCTTTGTAGGCCATTTTATGTATTTTGAATCTTGTCCTAAAAGTAATGGGACATTATTTAGAGTTTTAAGCATGAGAGCAACATGATCAAATGAATGCTTATTTAATAGATCACTGGGTAAACATGTGAATAATAGATTGGAGATGAGCAAAAATGGTTGCTAGGGAATGTCTACTAGTGAATTAGAGTAGTGCAAAAAATAAGATAATGGTGACTGAGGCTATGATCATGGTAGTAGAGATAAAAATAAGGAATGATTACATAGCTGTCAAGTAGGCAAGGTCAATGTGATTTGGTGATTGATAGGATGATGAAGGACAGGAAAAAGATAAGACTTATTCCCAGTGTTTGGACTTGTATATCTCATGAGTAATGCTGAAATTCACTGATAAGAAAGTGAAAACTGGGGAGGAAAACCTATGTTCAGTTTGGAATATGCTGAGTCAGAGGTAGGAATTGAAATCTGTGATATAAAGCAAAAAAATGGATATATGGTTTCCGAGCTCAGAAGAGAGGTCTCTGTTCAGCACAACATGGCTTCATGGGAGTAAACAAGAGAGACATATGGGAAAAAGCAGCTAGTGAGCAGGGAGACTGAGACAGACAGCTCCCAGGAAGGACCCAGCAAGTAATTATTGAATGAATGAATGGAGCAGCCAAGAAGACTGAGGAAGTTCTCCATGAAGCAAGTGAAGGAAAAGATAAGCATTATTAAAAAAAAAAAAAAAAGGAAAAAAAAAGATTGATTAGTTTAGACAAATAAAGCTATGGAACAGATTGCACTAATATAGGTTGATAAAAGTATTTATTTATTTATTAATTTAGAGGCAGGATTTCACTCACTGTATCCTGGACCTTCTGAGCTCAAGCAATTCTCCCACCCCAGCCTCCCAAGTAGCTAGAACTACAGGCAGGCACCATCATGTCCAGCTAATTTTTAAGTTTTTGTACAGACAGGTTCTTGCTATGCTGCCCAGGCTGGTCTCAAACTCCCACCTCAAGTGATCCTTCTGCCTCAGCCTCTCAAATTTCTGGGATTACAGGTGTGAGACACCATGCCAAGCTAAAGTATTTATCTTTAAAGAATTCCAGGGTTAGTAGTGATCTGACCTAAAATCCAAAACCATCTTCAAATATTGTATAAGTGACAAAAGTATTGTATAAGTGACAAAATTATGATGTTGCTGACATAGCATAAGTTGCATAATCAAAGAAAAATTTTATTTTGGCCAATATTCTCTGTTGGAAAATATAGACTAACATATAATTCTGGCAATCATCCACTTATTTAAAAAATTAAAATAATCAGTTCATCTAATTTTCAAAACAGATAATTAAACAAACGGTTTTAAAATTGAACCTCAAATATAATGAGGATAATTTGTAAAAGTAACATGGTTTCAAGTATGTCAAAATGTGATTTCTAAATATGTTAGAGTAGAATTTTTCCAGGTATCTCAGAAATAATAACTCATATGATTGATTGAGTTTATGGTATTTCCATTCTTAACTTCATTTTCATGGTATTTCTAGAGTGATTATCATTCACCAGACAATGTTGTAGCATGAGGGATCTCAAGATAATTTAATTTAGTTCTTGTTCTCAGGAGCTTGCATTTGGGTGAAGAAGATAAAAACATAAGCATTTGTTTGCAAAGATACAAACATGCACAAATTATTGACAAAGTTCGACACCTATTAGAGAGATCTCCTGGGGGATTTATATAAGAACTGAACATTAAAGACTGAATAGGAGTTGGGTAGAGAAAGTAAGGAATCAGTCATAGCAGAAAGACAGAAGGGCAACCTAATCCAAGAAGCAGAAACAAAGGAAAAATTAATTGTGTTCAATACAAACAAAACTTATTGATATTATTACAGGGTAAAATATTTGACCTGAAATGAAAGCTCTTCTTCAGATTGAATTGCTAAGTATGAGTCTAGGCTTCTTGGAGGAAGAAGAAATATGAACTTTAACCAGGAAGTGAATGGAACCATTGGAAGAGTTTTCTGTAGATGGGTAATGATCGCACACACACACAAATCTTATTTATTGATTCATATGAAATCAGATCTCTGTGTTAATATATTTAGAGAGGAAAAGAGTTGGACTCAGGCAGTTAAGAAAGAAAGTTCTAATGGTACTTTTAGAATAGTTGTGAAAAGAAAGACAAGAGAAGCATAAGGTTAGAGAGGGAGGAATCAATTTGTAGTGGATGTGTAGGATTTTCTGTGCAGCACCCCTTTCCCTGATTCTTCTGATAAAACCAACTTCTCCATTTAGGGATTAAATCCTTGCCCTCCACCATGCCAATAGTGTGGTTCTAACAGGGGCTACTACGTGGATGGATCAAATCTGTCAGTTCCTTCTACCCTCTTATCCTCCAGCCCGCCACACTAATTGGGGCCAAGCAGGGGAGACATAACACTAGATAGGTCAATAAAAATCAGTTCTAGAATTGACATTAAAAGAAGAAGGACCCTTTCATCTCTATATGAAGCTGTAACTCTGTAATTTCCAGGAAGGATACACAGCCAACACACAGAGAAAGGCAGAAAACAGTGTGGGGTAATATGAGAGAGACTGAGAAATTAAGAGACACCTGATAGCATTAATTCCCTTCTCTCCCAATTATATTTCCCCCAATCAAGGTGACATAAGCCTATAGTTTCCCTTTTGCCTAAGAGAAATTGAAGCTGAGTTTTGTTTCAGTCACTTAGAACCTAAAATGTCATTTATGCAAGACCTGGGTAATATTTAGGAAATAAAATGAGGTCTTGAAAACCAATGCCATGTGGGGATGGGAAAGTGAGAAAATGAAAATGATACTAACATTCCAGCTAGTGAAGGATGGAGCATGATACTATTAACTGAGATAAAGTACACAGAAGAATAAGCAAGTTTTGGGGAAAAGATAATGAGTTGAGCTTTACACATGTTAAATTTAAGGTGCTTATCAGCCATTCAGAACACATTCAGTTGACAGGTGGATATAAAAGTCTGAATAGACTTAGGTTCAGTTTTGGCAAGTACAGGCTGAAGAATTATCACATAAAGGTGATAGACAAAAACTTCAAAAATGATGATGTTAGACTTGGAAAATGTGCAAAGTGAGAAAAATGGTGGGATGAGAATGAAAACCTGGAGAATATCAGTGTTAAGGGTCTCAAGTGGAAGAAAGTATTAAGCAGATAGAGAAAGAAGTACCATAAAAATACAAAAAGAAACAAAGGTGCTCAGCAATATAGAAACTAAATGGTAGAGAATATCTTGAAAGAAGTTACTGTTTTAAAAGCTACAAAAAGCTCCAATAGCACAACGTCTTAAAAGTCTTCATGGCATCTGGAAGGCTGTTGGTGGTCTTATAGAGAACTATGTTAATACAATGTGAGAAATAAATAAAGTAAGTTTCCAGTGGGTTGGAATAAACATGTGAGGTAAGAAAATTAGCTATAGCCAGTGCAGTTCTCCAATTTTTGTAAACAGATAATAAGAACTTGGACTATAGTTAGAAAGGAACACAGGCAAGGTTTCACTAGATTAGGAAAGACACCAACAGGGGAACTACACAAACACACACACTATGAGTTATATATACAAATATATATTAAATACACACACACTTATTAGGCTAGTGCAAAAGTAATTGCGGTTTCAGACCGTGAATTTTAAATAATTACAACTAGGCTCAAACACATCTTTATTAATCAAAATAGGAACCATTATAATTAACAAATTTTTGCCAGTGAGAAATAAGTTTGTTTATTCCTGTAGCGTAACAATCTATGGTTCAAGATTCAGTGAACTCTTGGAAAGCATTTTCTGCATTCTGCTGGTTGTGGGAGCATTTTCCCTGCAAAAAGTTGTCGAGATACTTGAAGAAGTGGTGGTCAGCTGGTGAGAGGTCAGGCAAATATGGCGGATGAGGCAAAACTTTGTTTTCAACTTTTGAAGAATTAGTTTTGCACCATACAATTGGGAGAAGAATTGAACCCTTTCTGTTGACCAATGCCAGCAGAAGGCATTGCAGTTTTCAGTGCATCTCATCTATTTGCTGAGCATACTTCTCAGATATAATGGTTTTGCCAGGATTCGGAAAGCTGTAGTGGATCGTAGTGGCAGCAGACCACCCAACAGTTACCATGACATTTTTTTGTGGTGCAAGTTTGGCTTTTGGAAGTGCTTTAGAGTGTCTTCTGGGTCCAACCACTGAGCTGGTCATCGCCCACTGTCATATAAAATCCGCTTTTCATCACACTTCACAATCCAATCATGAAATAGTTCCCTGTTGGGAAGAGTAAGAGAAGACAAAACTTCAAAATGACGATTTTTTTATTCTCACTCAGCTCATGTGGCACCCATGTATGGAGCTTTTTCACCTTTCCAATTTGCTTCAAACGCCGAACAACCAAAGAATGGTTGACGTTGAGTTCTTTGGCAACTTCTCGTGTGGTTGTAAGAGGATCAGCTTCAAATATTGCTTTCAATTGGTCGTTGTCAACTTCTGATGGCTGGCCACTGTGCTCCTTATCGTCAAGGCCATTGTCTCCTTTGCAAAACTTCTTGAACGCCATTGAACTAGGAGTTGGTTAGCAGTTCCCAGGCCAAATGCGTTGTTATGTTGCCAGTTGTCCCCGCTGCTTTAAGACTGCTTTGGAACTCAAATAAGAAAATCGCTCAAATTTGCTTTTTCTCTAACATCATTTCCATAGTCTAAAATAAACATAAAATAAGCAGCAAAAAAACATAAAGTGAGAAATGCCCATTAAAATGATGTATAACATAACCACATTTATTTAAGAATGTATTCCAATATCAAACAGCAAGTTCCAACAATGCAAAACCCAGAATTACTTTTGTCCCAACCTAATATCTTCTTGGGCCAGTACTCCTGGGCTTAAGTCTTATTAGTCTTTTGTGCCAGGACAATCTGTATAGCTTCTCTGTGCCTCCTTTATCCTATCTGTAAAATATGGATAATGGAGTAATAATGGAAATTACTTAGTGGAATTGTAGGGATTAAATGAGTTAATGCGTGGAAAGAACATAGAACAGATACTGGTATACAATAAGCAATCAGTAAATGTTAGCTATCATTACAGCAAAAATGATCCATCTTAGAGAGCTTTTACATTCATTTAGAAACCTCTTCTTTCAAGGCTGCTCAAGTGTATAGGTGGAGAAGGATGCCAGCACTCACACAAATATGTCATTACCTCTATTCTTTAATAATGGACAGTACTCTTGATGCCAAAAATACTTTGGACAAGTTGACACAGCATTAAGCATTGATTTTCTGGCTTTCCCTGTAAGTCTTTTTCCTAATAATTTATTTCTTTTCCTCACAACTCTAGGTCCTCAGGTGTCTTTGTAACATAATTAGTCTGACATGCATTCTCTTTGACTGCTGGAAGTGTTACTTCTCAGTGGCATGGTGGGTATGACATCATTATCACAAAGGCACATGTACTTCATTCTGGAGCTGGCCATTATTGATGGCACCTGCCCAGGACTCGATCTTTCTGCAATACATCTAAACTCATTTCTCATAAATGTTGGATACTGACTCTATAGAATATGAAGAAATTTAAAAATGTATGAAGCATTATTAAGGGTAGAATGCATACAAGATGTTGTAGTAAAATCAGAAAGCAAAATTCATCCACACTATAATTTCAGCTCTGAAAATGTATGCATGTATGTATTCATGTTCTGCTTAAAACACAGACTGGAAGGAAAACATCAACAACTTAAACTTCTATATATCTGAATGGAATGGTTTAATTTCCTCTATTCTTTTCCAAATATTTACAGAGGTCTTTTGTTACTTTACAATTAAAGAAAAAGTTTTATTTTGTGGGCTGGATATTCAGAAAAGTTACTGACATTCAAAACCATCCTCCTTTGTATTGTTCCCAGGCAACGCTGTAGTCAACTTTTATGCTCTCAGAGCAAAGCTTTTGTGAAAGCCCATTCTGAAAAGTTCCCATGGCAATCCAAATCCTAACTCATTTAAAGAGAAAAGTATTACCCATTTCTTCTGGTCCTACTTAAAGTGACTACATTTTTTGGTTTTGACACTCTTTCATGCAACAAATATTTGTGTGCCTCTAATATGCCAGGCTTTATTCCCTGCAAATAAAGCAGGGAACAATACGGGCATTAATTCCTGTCTTCACAGAGCATTACACCACAGAATACATTTAACTCTTAATTTTTTTTGTAATAGAATATTTGTCATTTAACTAAGGATGGACGCTGTGATATAGAGGAACACTCCTTCATCTCTGTCACGTAGTACATACACCTCACAGCCCTGTCTATGCCACCATCATTCTCTCTCTAGTTGACCCTGTCATTTCTGCCTGATGACCACCTGTCCCTGGGGTTCTCTGTCAGGGTTTCTGTTGACGCTTATTGCACAACTGGTTGTTCTAGTGTGGGGAGTATCTAGTGATCAAGAAAGAAACAGATGAAAGAACTATCAAATTTCAAGCATATTATTTCATGTAATCCTTACAGTTTCATGGAACAGGCAATATTAACTGCCTTTTATAGATGAGGAAACTGGTTTAGTGAGCTGAACATTTAGTGAGCTCTTTCCATCTTTCATTTATTTATTTTTTCATTAATTGACTCAACGTATATTTGTAGAGTACCTAGGTGCTAGGGATAAAATGAGGAGTGAAAATAGATCATAAGCTCAAACATGGGAAGATAGGGAAAATAATTTTGTGAAGAGGATAGAGAGGGCAACTTTTAGAAAAGAAGTTCTGCCTGAGGAGTCTGAGGGGCCCTCCAGGGAACCCTACCTATGGGGCAGGAAGAGAAAGAACAAGAGGCTCATGGGGCTCAGAAAAGGGAAATTTCCAGGATACTCTTTGCCTCCTCATTTTTTTCTCAGGACCCTGGCTCTAAAGTTAGTTGCCGTCCGAACTCTGATTTTATTTTCAACAATTTTGGGGCATAATTTTATTTAGCTACAATAAAATTCATTCATTTTAATTATATAGTTGGATGAGTTTTGACAAATGTATATACCCATGTAACCAAGTCCCCAGTCAAAATATAGAACATTTCCATCAGCCCAGAAAGTTTTCTACTGCCATTGACATTCCTCAGCCCTTAAACACTCACTGACCTAACGTCTATCACTCTAGATAGATTTTTGCCAGGTTTTCAGCCAGTCCCTAGGTTGATACATATCCATGGTGACTATAATGTCTCATTGGCTGTGACTTTGCCCAGATTCCTGGCCACTCAGTTTCTTGGAAAAAGCACAGACATTAAAATCAATGGCACTATTTCTGACATTGTAAAGCTACAGAAGTCACTTTCCACAAGTACCTACAGAACCCATTATCCTACAGGTGGAGACTTCTTAGAGGCTGAGCCAAGACCGAGCCTGGCTCCACAACCCTAGTTCCTGGGAATGTGGCTGAGTTGATTAAGGAGGACTTCTCCCTTTTGTTTCTAGGAATGATAGTCACAATTGTCCAAATAAAAACTCTTATATGTTTGGAATTATGTTGAATGCTGAGTGCTGAGGTTGTTTAACTTTCTTGTAAGAACTTTAATAAAAAATTTATAAGTGTTTTAGTATTCAAAAAATTGATCTACTCAATGATTTGCTTTCCTGGAATATCACTCACAGTCCTAGAGGTCTTAATATATTGGTAATTGTTACAGAAGAAACATCTGCTAATTAATAGGCAAGTGTGTATGTTTACCTATTGAGACATAACAGTAGAGATATCAGATATTCTTACCATAAGGTCCTCTGCTATGAAATACTTAAAATTTGTATACCTGCCTTCTCTAATATTTTCTTTATGGGAAGTACATGAGATACCCTTGTATCTTCTGAGACAAAGAAGGGGGAATTATTAGAATTCACTAGATTACATTACTTCTACTCAGTCTCCAAACCTATACTCCTTTATGGAATTAACACTTATAAGGAACACAAGCTAAAAAGAAAAAGAAACCTGGAGATTTTTTGGTTTGTTCAGTTAGTAATGCTGATAATATAAAATTTTATCAGTTCCAGGAAGCAGTTCTTTCCCTTATTGTTTTCCAATCTATATAAGAATAGTTGCTCTCTACTAGCCTTTAGAGCTGTAATAGTCATTCTTCTGGTATAGAAAACGGCAATGAATCCTTATGCTTCAAAAATGCTTAGAGCTTCAAGAATTGTCAAATCCCAGGCAATCTTTGTAAGCATATGTTCTGAGCTCAAAATTAACATGAGCAGAGAGTTAGGGTGTTAGCGCCATATATCTAGCAGATTTACAGGAAGACCAAAGCTCTCTATTTCCAGCCCAACCTTAAAAAAAAAAAAAAGACAAAAGAAAAGGAAAAAAACACCCTATTTTCTCTAAGAGTATTACAAGTACATCTGAAAAGGAAAATGAGACAAAAGAGGAGGAGACAGAGATGCAATCAAAGAAATCTCCAGTATTCTGGATTCCACATGCCTCTTCTAAACCAGTCCTAGAATCTGTGGGATATTAAGAGTTTTGTTATTCCAGGCAGAAGGCAGCATTCCTTGACTGGTCCAGGTAAATTCCTAAGGCTTCCCATTTGAAATTTAGTTCTATTTCTTTTCCTCTCATAATACTTTTACTCTTTATTTACTATGACAATGAATATGGAATTGCCAATGTGTTCTAATTAATTACACGTTCCCAACGGGAGCCCAGTTATCTGTGTCTTTATCGCTCCTCTTCGCTTCTCTCTGGAATTCTGATTCTTGCTTTACTCTTTCTTAGGTCATAAGATGGATTTGGAAAGGCAAGTGGGGGAAAACAAATTGTAAATCGCATTTGAATACAATCAGGATATAGGGAGCCAAACACTCTGAAGCAATGAAGTAACATCCTCACTGACTGCTGTGATCATCTTTAAGAAAGATCACATCGGGAAGCATAAAGACCACAGAGAAAGATACGTGAGACCCTATTTTATCCTTTGAGTATGTATTGTTTATATTTATTTTCCTGTCTTTACTTTTTTTTTCTTTTTATAATTCACCTCAGATGGATGGAGAGACAGAGAGTGAGAGAGAGAGAGACAAAGGGCGAGGGGTTGGAGAGAGAGGGGAGAGAGAGTGAGAGAGAGAGAGAGAGAGAGAGAGAGAGAGAGAGAGAGAGAGAGAGACGATGTCTTATTAGGAAAGACTGGAGGATCTTTTTAGGAAGAATGTATTAGTTTGCTCAGGCTGCCATAACAAAGTACCATAGTTTGGGTGGCTTAAACAACAGAAATTTATTTTGTTACTCTTCTGGAGGCTACAAGTCCAAGATCAAGATGCTGACAAGGTTGGCTCCTTCTGAGTCCTGTTGTCTTGGCTTGCAGATGGACAGCTTCTCACTGTAGTCTCATATGGTCTTTCTTCTGTGTGCATGCTTCCCTCATGTTTCTTTGTGTGTCCAAATTTTCTTTTTTAAAAGGACATCAGTCAGATTAGATTCAGGCCCCCCCACTGGTCTCATTTTAACTTAATTACCTCTTTAAAGGACCTGTTTTCAAGTACAGTTACATGTTGAGGTATTGGAAATTGGGACTTCACTTATTCATTTTAAGGAGGACACAATTCAGTCCATAGCAAAAGGTATAATGCTTTTGTTAGGGAAGACAAGAATATGCATTGATGGTGGTGATAGGAAAAAAAAGGATTACAGATAATTTTCTAATGTAGAATTAAGATAATTTAATGATGGATCTAACATGGAAGGCGAGGTACAGGAAGAGTTGAGAATGCCTCCAAGTTTTCTAGCTTAGGCAGCTAGACATACAGCTGTAAAATTAACTAAAATTTAAAAAATACTGGACAAAAGACAGATTTGGGAGTAAACCAGGATATTTATTAATTCAACATATTTAGCAAGTTTTGACTACATCTCTAGCACTTCTCTAGAAAAAAAAAAAAACTCCTACCATCATCAAGTTTACACTCAAGAGTTCTCTGAACATGTAACACTTGTATCTAATAGATACATGTAACACAGTATCTATTAGATACTGAAAAGACTGGAAACAGTAAAGTAAGAATTTGAGTAAGCAATTAAATTATAAACCCGAAACTCAGGAATTGGGTCAGCCCTGCAGATATGAATTTGGCAGTGAGAGTATATCTACCACTAAAGCCATAAGTCTGAGTGAATTCACCTGAGAAGCATGAATCCTGAGAACCAATCTCCGAATCAGGCAAATGCATATGGGTTATAAAGAAGAGGAAAGACTAGTAAAGGAGATGGAAAAAATAAATCAACCAGCAAAGCAGGAGGAAAACAAATGACTTCAGTTTTGACTATGTCCAGCTGAGATTGCCTATAGAATTGTCATATATATATACATACATATATATGTATATATATACACACCTTCAAATTAGCATCACAGAATGTAATTTTTACATGCACACTTTATGTGTTCAGGTCTTACCAGTAACTCTAATGAGTCTAAACTTGGATGTTCTAAGGAAAGGACTTTATGCATTATCTACACCAATCTATAAGCAACAGGAAGCAGCGCAAGTCCTTCAGGAGCCTGTTGTCTTTCCCAGATCTCTTTCCCAGACGTTTCTCTGCCTCTGGCAACCTTGTTTAAAATACTCATTTGCTAAGCACAGACTGTGCAAGGGTAAACTGGAGCTGACCAGCCCTCGTGGGCACCGACCTTAAATACCTTGTGCAGTATTGACATAACTCCCACTGACTTTTGCTTGTCCATCTAAATTTCCCTTGTTTCCCATTAATCTCACTGAGACTCCCCACACTGCACTAAGAATCTCTTTCTTCCACATTTAAAGCCTTTAATTACTCCCCCAGACATCCTTTCCCAGCTTGGCAGTGCAAAAGCAGACTTTAGGGAAAGGTTTCCTAGAATTAAACAAATAGATTACATCACTGTTTCCTGTTCTTTCCAGAATTAGGGCAAAATTATGTCTTTGTCGTGTTAGTCCATGTGAGGTCGGGCCAAAGGGGAGGCTGGCAATTATTCCTTAGGGGGAATGGTAAGTGGTCCTTCATCAGCAGTCACAGCTGATAATGATAATTTTCAGAAAAACAAAAATGAAATCTCTGTGGCTCCTATGATAAGACCTTCATTTCCTTTCAGATATTGTTCTCCTTTCACCATTACCACATTCATGCTGCTAGTGAAGTGCAGCTCTAATGTGTCCTTGTTCAGTTTTCTCCCCAGTCTTTCCCATTTTTAAGGTCGTCGTTCCCATTTTGTTTTTAAGCATGATCTACCTTTTGACGAGTAATCCTCTTTTCCAAATTCCTCCCAAATTTTGCTTTTCTCAAACCACACACACACAAAATGAGTTCCTTTAAAAACACATATATAAACATAATTTTGGCTTTTTTAAAACTTCCTCGTAATGATAAGGCTATCACACACTCTCCACTTCCTAATGGGGCCAAAATTTGGAGGGGGTTCACATTTCTGAAGCCTATTCTAAATGAATGGCACACTATAAATTAAATACAGACAAAGTCAACATACATTTAGTCAGACAGATAAGGGAGAAAAGCCAAAACTCGGGTTACTTCTCTACCATTTTCTCTTAATTCTCTGGTTGCTTCATCTGGCTTGTTCGGTTGATTGTTTGGTTTCCCACCCCCTTTCTTTTTTTCTCTCAAGCATCTCACCTCAACTTGAGCACAGACTGAAGACAAACCTCAGCCCTCACCCATGGTGCAGGCCCAAGTCCAGAATGCACAAAATAGTCCTGGTCTCTCTTAATGTGGTAAGGTAGGGGCAGCGGGCTAAGGAAAACAAAGCCAGGGTGGACACTTAAGGTCCCATTGAGTCAGGGAAATGAGGTGCCTGGGAGAGCACTTCATTCAGGAAGAGCATATTCTGATGTCTCCAGGGCCAAGAATGTGGCATAATTGAGCAAAGCCTAACGAAAATGAGTGTGGGTCACTGCAGAGAATATATCCCATGTGGACAGAGTTGACAGTATATATCTGCAGCCAAATATTGCCATTTAGAACTATGGGGTTAGTGCTGTCCGATTTCTAACTACTATTCTGAGAAAACCAAAGATGAGAATTTTTGTACGTGTGTAAAATAACCCAGTTTTGTAGTCACTTAATTTTTCTTTAACATCATCATCTTAGAGACCACCAATTTGAAACCTCTACTTTTGCATTAAGAAACCAGTATTCCATATGTCTGCCCATTAGCAATATGCTGATTAGCAGGCAGAGCCCAGATCAATGTATAAATCCTATTTCTCTTGAATATTCTTTAACTGTTATTGGAATGAGTTTCCCAATTTACCAAATTTTGGAAAAGAAGATATAGAAAACAATAATGCTTTTAAAAGAGAGATTAAAAGGAAAATAACAGTATTTTCCCTTCTTCACTTGTTATTTTGATATATGCTTCTTGGTTTCTTTCATTCTACGTCTTTTCAGAAAATAAAGAGTTACACTCCCAGAGAGATAATTAATCCATTTTGAGGGCCTGCCATGTGGCAATCAACTTCTTTAGGACTTTTGGTAGGGTTTGTCTTTTAATCGTATTTAAGAAATTAGAGAATAAAGTAGATAAACCGTAAATAAAATGAGATCAAAAAACTTAATGTAAAACTACACAAAAACTTAAAAAGAATTAAAGAATAACTAAAAAAATGATGTGAGACTTTAATTTCTTAAATATGTTGTAGGGCAAATATTGGGATGTAGGACAACTCTAAACTTGCATAGGATTATTTTAGAGTTATCTCTGATGGTGAAGGTAAGAACTTCCAGCTTTACTTGAGGAACTGAAGGCACTTCTCAAGACATATAAAATTAAGATTTTCTAAATTGCATATTTGAATACAGCTCTACTTAGAAACAGGCTGAGACTGAATGAATACAGATAACTAAAGGCTAAATTTTCTGTGTTAAAATGAGCACACTAGGAGAAAAGTAGAGTGTCTTGCCAGCCCAGAGCTAGTATATCTGGTACTTGTCATTTACTCATTTTTGCCTTCATTCATTCAACACATATTTATTATATTCAGCACAGTTCAAATACAGAGTGATATAGCAATTGAAAAAGCCACAGGAGATCCTTACCTTCATGGAGTTTATATTCCATCAAGAAGAGACAGACAACAGACAAGAAAAAAATAAATAAATAAATGGTGTAGTTTCCAATAATGCTAAGCACTAAGAAGAAAATAAAGCAGAGTATTAAGAAAGAGTAGTAATGCGGGGAGGGAGATGTTTTAGATCATTTACATCAGAATCAGTAAAATCCAGAAGAGGAGACATGACAAAAGAGAAATACAGAATTGGAAGTGCAAAGTCCTGGAATTAGAATGAGCTTAACTAAGTTCAAGGGACAAAAAGGTCTATGAGGCTGGAGGGTATAGCTCACTGCAACCTCCACCTCCCAGGTTCAAGCCATTCTCCTGCCTCAGCCTCCTGAATAGCTGGGATTACAGGTGGGCGCCACCACGCTGAGCTAATGTTTGCATTTTTAGTAGAGACGGGGTTTCACCATGTTAGTCAGGTTGGTCTCGAACTCCTGACCACGTGATCCACCCACTTTGGCCTCCCAAAGTACTGGGATTACAGGCATGAGCCACCGGGCCCAACCGCCACTGGATATTTTAAGTAAGGAAGCACTCTGTCCCTTGGGGGAGATTGAAAGGGTTCCAGAACTCCAGAAGAAAGACGAGTTTCTGAGCTCTATGTGCCAGTAACACATTACAGACTCCCAGAAACCTTTAAGGGAAGAGTCTGACTTCAGCTGTTTTGTGCAAAGAAATGAATTTGACTGAGTAAATACTGGCCAGAGCTGGAAGAATGCCAAAATCTTACTTGTAAAATACTACTCGGCCCACTAAACAACCAATCTGAACATGGACCTAAAGACATGGTTGGACCTGAACAGAGACAGTCCTCACCAAAGACAGCAATTATCACTGTGGATACCTGTGAGACTGTGCACTGCCGTCATTTATCTGTTCATCTTACTTTCCAGCCTTTGGTTGATTTTCCCCCTTTAATATAACCTCTTTAGTGTTTGTACACATTGTTGGTGGGAGTATGTAGACATATGCATCAAGAACGATAAAACAATTTTATTCTATGAATTTATCCTAAGGAAATAATCAGAGGTGCTATAATAAGATAAACAGATAAAGAAAGGATAAATACCCACCAAGAGTACATGGGTTAGGTGCATTATGAATACTCTACAGTCATTCAATATCATGTTCTGAGAAAATACTTATAAACAGCAAATAATTCCACAAGGTAATTTTAAGTAAAAACAGAGGCTACAAAATACTATGTACAATATAAACCTGGTTTTGAAAGTACGTACATTTATATGTACATATTTTATTTCAATTACATATTTTAATATATTAAAGTGTTAATAGTGGTTCTCTCTTGATTGTAAGTTGAACTGTCAATTTTTCTTTCTCCTTGATTATTTTATGAAGCTTTGATAATGCACATAATTTAGTTTTATAAATGTAAAATAACTCTGTCAAATGTACTAATACTTCCCTTGAAAGCTTTGTGTCTTCTAGCTTGCCCAGCAGGGTTCTGGGAGGCCATGATCCCCAAGAGAACAGTGAGAGTTCTGAAGTATAATTCAGACCCTCCAAAGGCTACATGTTACAAAAGGGTCACAAATACAATGTTCCCATGGCCCTTAGAAAAAAAGAAGAAAAATCAGCTGCAACCCACTCCTACTTTGTAATTCCAACCATTTCATTTTACTTTTTTTTTTTTTGAGACGGAGTCTCACTCTGTCACCCAGGCTGGAGTGCAGTGGCGCGATCTCCACTCACTGCAAGCTCCGCCTCCCGGGTTCAAGCCATTCTCCTGCCTCAGCCTCCCGAGTAGCTGGGACTACAGGTGCCTGCCATCACACCCAGCTAATTTTTGTATTTTTAGTAGAGCCAGGGTTTCACCGTGTTAGCCAGGATGGTCTCGATCTCCTGACCTCGTGATCTGCCCATCTTAATTTTTAAAACTTCTATGCATTTGGCAAAGATATGCTTTTCCCACTAGAATGTAAGCGCCACAGAGCAGACAAAAGTCTGTTTTGTTCATGCTGTATCCCGGTGGCATATACTAAAAACTGGGTAACTATTTGCTGAATAAATACATTAAAGAAAAATGCATGAATATGAATCTAAGTCCCATCAGTGGAGACTCAGAGTAAAACATGGCACAACAGCATAACAGGTGTGGGTGCATTCAGGTCAATGTTCAGTAAAAATGAATGTATAATGTTTAGGAGAACTGAATTAAACTTTTTTGTAAAGTTACTGTCCTACAGATGTAGCTAGAAAGTGCCTTTTTGCTCCAACAGTATTTCAGAAGCTACTCATTTCTCATATGAGTGACTTTAGACAGAGTTATCTTCTCAGCCACAAGCAAAAAACAATTAAGGTCTATGGGAAAAAATTGATATTCATAGACTAGTATTGCTGCTGTTATCCATGAAGACATAGAATGAAAAGGGAGCACCTTATAGAGAAGAAAGAGAAGTAAAATAAATGACATTATGCAAATTGCAAAGATTCTATAATTATTTCTTCTATGCTATTCAAATTCAAAAATTATAAATTCAGGGAATATGCCACAAAGCCCTGTGGTATTTTATACAACAAGAGAATTTTCTCCCCAAGAGAACAGTGAGAGTTCTGAAGTATAATTCAGACCCTCCAAAGGCTACATGTTACAAAAAAGGTCACTAAATAAGTATCAAGAATCTTAAAAATGTTAACATCTTTTGATGTAGTGATTCCACTTCAAGGATATAAACTAAGGAAAAGTAATAAATGCAGACAAAGTTTGTGTACAAAGTTGAATCATAATTTGAAAAATAAATTTTATTTTATACATAAATCATAGGCAAATAGTGCTAAACTGGGTCTTAGCTGTATTGTTTCTCCAGGGAAAAATAATCAATAATATGGAGAAAGGAGGGAGGGAGAGAGAGAGAGAGGAGAGAGACAGAGAGAGAGAGAGAAAGAGGGAGAGAGAGAAGAGAGAGTTTAAGGAATTGGCTAATGCAATTGTGGAGTTGGCTAATTTAAGGAATTGGCTAATGCAACTGTGGAGGCTAAATCCATATTCTTCAGGGTAGACCAGCAGGCTGGAGATCCAGAGATGAGTTGATATTGCCACTTGAGACCAAAGACAGACTGCAGGAACCAAGCATGGTGGTTCACACCTGTAATCCTAGCACTTTAGGAGCCCGAGGCAGGCAAATTGCTTGAGCCCAGGAGTTTGAGACCAGTCTGGGCAACATAGCAAGATCCCACATCTAAAAAAAAAGAAAGAAAGAAAGAAAGAAAGAAAGAATAAAAAGACAGACTGCAGGTAGAATTCGTTATTCTAGGGAAGTGGAAGTCAGTCTTTTTTTTTTTTTTTTTTTTTCCAGTAAGGCCTTCAACTGATTGAATGAGTTAAATGAGGCCTACCTATATTATGGAGGGTTATCTGCTTTACTCAAAGTCAACTGATTTATATAATCTCATCCAAAAAGACACCTTCAAAACAACATCAGGATGTGTCTGGCAAAATATATGGGTCCCCTGGCATAGCCAAGTTGACACATAAAATTAATCATCACATCAGTCAATATGCACATTTGGAAAGACTCTCAGAGAAGTGACCTTCCCAAGCTGGGTGACAAATAAACCACTGACATCTTTCCTTAGTGTTAACATAAACTTTTTCCTAAAGTCTGTAACAGGTCCTTGAGAGTCATAGAGCCAGAAAATATCAGACAATACCTTCTCTTCTTTTCTTTTAAAATATAGAAAGATTATCTATATACTAGTTCTGAAAGTATATAGATAATCTTATTCACTTTGCATCCCAGAAGCTCTTAGCACAAGGTTTTCCATATTGTAAGCATCCACCACCTCCTGGAGCAATTAAAATCAGCCCTGTTCTTTTTTTTTTCTTTTTTCTTTTGATGTTGTAACCATGGGAATGCATGAGCCTTGTTCTTAATGAGCTGAATCAGAAAGAGGTCATGTTGCACAACCTAATTTATCTTCATTCTCCTCTTCTAAAATACAACAGGATTTACAAATGATCACTAAGATCATGTAAATGACAACTACACTAAGAATATAGGAGTTCAGAGGAGAAAGAAGGCAAGGAAGGCTATTCATGAAGTAAGTGAGATTTGAAGGAGGAGTAGGATGCATATAGTCAGAGAGGAATGTAGAGCATTATAGTGAAAGTAAATAGTATATAAAATGAAAGAGGTGGATATGTGCTCAACAGGCAGTGGGTTGAGCAGAAAGGTTTTAAGAGAAGCTATGAAAGATGTGACTGGAGAAGCACTTGGTAAACTTGAAAACAATATAAATAGTTTGCTTTTTAAAAGGACTGGGGAATTATTGAGAGTTCTGATTTGGGGAATAACACGATTAAAGTGGGATTTTATGGACAGGAAAAAAATATTCTTGCCATACTAATGTATTCTATTTAAACTAGTCAATTTAATTTTTTCTTATGTCTCCCATGCCCCTGACTGTTTTTGTAATCACAGATAAAATAACCCAATTTCATGTACAAATTATACAATACTAAGCTGCAAATCTATGCACTACCAAAAACTAATTTAGCAGTAATTTTACCATACAAATTATTTCAATGTAGTTGTCACAACTAATATCTGTTCTTGCATTTATAAATGATCACTTGTCAGAGGAAAGATTAAACAGGAAAACGTGGGCTGCAGAGAACCACATTAAAATGAACTATATAGATCTAGGTAAAGGGAAGAGCAGATTTCAAAATTAAGAAAAAAGAGACACAAGCTGTACCCAGCTGTCAAATAAAATCTTCCAGGAAGGAAGGAAGGATTGGTGGCTTGCAATTTATCTCAAGCAGTAAAGAATTGACTTTTTCAGTGTATCAGACTGTGTGGTTGGTATTTGGGAAAGACAGAGTGTTGTCGTGGGAATAATAGGAGTTGCTTTGAAGTCTGAGTCTTGTCTCTGTTACTATCTAGCTTGGTAACTGAGTGAATATTCCCATCACTAAGCTCTAGTGTCTCCATGTGTAAATAGGCATAACACTGCGCCCAGAGTTAATATGCCTAGTGTATTGGGTAAATGTGCTTAGCACATTAGCTCACATATAATAGCCCCCCTTAAGGACACCATTTACCATCTCATCACCTTCTCTATTCTGACCATTGTCATCTTTAGCTGTAAAGTTGTAGCCAACACCATCAACCTCACAGTGCCACTGTGAGGAAGGAAAAGAAATAAACCACACTGAGTAACACCCATGAGGCTCTCATTGTACCAGGCCCCACATCATTATAACAAAAATTTGTAGACAAAATTATTTCTGTTTCACCTACTAGATTACCCAGTCTCAGATATTTCTTTACAGCAATGTGAGAATGGCCTAATAGAGTGCCATGCACTTGAGTCTGGGAGACAGAGCAACATCCTATCTCCAAAAAAAAAGAGAGAAAACTTTATAAATAATTTGTGTACTATAGAGAGAAAGAATCCATAATTTCCAGTTCCCAACACTGCTGAGTCGTTTTCCCTCACAATACATCTGTGTTAAAGCTATGAGCATCTTTGGTATTGTGAAAGTTGATAATACATATTGGGTTATTCTTATCACACCCAACTAAAAGAGTCGAGAAGCCAGAAGGGAAAAGCACTCAGGGCACTTAACATTGCTCCAAAAACGTAATTCTCTGTAAGCCTGGCTGCTGAACCTGCCAACTGTAACCTGATGCCAGTTTTATTTAATGACTACTGAAACAACCTGCTGCAACTTTAAGACCAGTTTTACCCAGGTCAGTCAGTCACCAATCAGAGCTTACCAGCTCCCCCAAACTTCACTATTGCCAATGACCTTTCTTGAAGAGCAATATGTAACGTTTCTCCTTTTAATAATACCTCTTACCTTCTCTTTGTTCTGCCATACTCAAGACCAGCCTGCATACATGCCCCAAATTGCAATCCTTTCTTCCCAGAAAAAACATTTTAATTTCAGACATTCATCTCTACATTTTATTTTACTTCAACAGTATGTAAATAGCACTTGAATTTATAATTCTTGGATATACTTTATTAAAGGCATTTATTGAGATATTTAAATACTATAAAATTCACTGTTTTAAGTTTGCAATTCAGTGATTTTTTTAGTGTATTACAGAGTTGCACAACTATCACCACAATCTAATTTTGAAACATTTCCATCACCCTGAGAAGAAATATTTTGCTTATTTGTAGTTATTCCATATTCCTATTCCTACCCCCTCCCCTTCCCCATCACCCACTCTTCCCATTCCAAACTCTTGGCCTTAGGCAACCACTAATTTACTTTTTGTTCTATAGATTGGCTTGTTCTAGACATTTCATATAAATAAAATTATAAGATGTGCTCTTTTGTTTTGGGCTTCCTCAACTTAGCACAATATTTTTGAGGTTTCTCCATAGTATAGTATGTACGGGTACCTTGTTCTTTTTTATTGCTGCATAATATTCCATTATATAGGGATAAGGCATGTTTCTTCCTGTCTTTTATCTAGTTGATTGACATTTGAAAGGTTTCCACATTTTGGTTGTTATGAAAAATGTTGCTGTGTAAATTTGTTTTTGAGTGAACATATGATTTCATTTCTCCTAGGTAGGTAACAAGAAGTGAAATTGCTGGATCATATAGCAAGTCTATGCTTAATTTTTTTTAAGAAACTGCCAGATGGTTTTCCAAAGTGGCTACACCATTTTACATTTCCACAGGCAATGTATAAGAGTTCCAATCTCGCCACATCTTTGCCAATACTTGTTGTTTTCTGGCTTTTTGATTATAGCTACCCTAGTGGGTGTGAAGTAGTAACTCATTTTGGTTTTGATTTACATTTTCCTAATGATTAATGGTGCTGAACAAATTTTCATGTGTTAATGTGTATACACTTTGAAAAATGTCTATTCATATCCTTTGTCCATTTTTATTTCATTATTTATTTATAGTTATTCTTTATAAATTCTGAATACAAGTCTCATGAGAGGTATAATTTTCAACTACTTTTCTCCCAGTCAATGGATTGTATTTCATTTTCTTGACCATGTTTATTGAAGCACAATAGTTTTAAATTTTGCTAGGTACAATTTATCAAATTTTTAAATTTCATATGCTTTTGGTGTTGTATCTAAGATATTATTGCCTAACCCAAGATCATGAAGATTTACTCTTTTCTGCCTGTATTTTTTTTTTTTTAGGGTTTCTTATGTACATAGACATATATGAAATCCTACATATGTGTATGTACATATATATGTATGTATGAAACCCTACAAAATATATATTGATCATATATATAAACCCTATAAAATATATATATATTTCATATATATATATACTACATATGTATGAAACCCTATCAAATAACAAATATGTAAGTAATTTAGGAGCAAAGGTTCTCTGGAAATTAGGAAGAAGTAAAAGTCAAATTATTAAGTTACATTGTATTAGTCTGTTCTCACACTGCTATAAAGAACTAACTGAGACTGGGTAATTTATAAAGAAAAGAGGTTTAATTGGCTCACAGTTTCACAGGCTGTACAGGAAGCATAGCTGGGAAGGCCTCAGGAAGCTTACAATCATAGCAGAAGGCAAAGGGGAAGCAAGCACTTCTTCACATAGCCAGCAAGAGAGACAGCAAAGGGTGAATTGCTACATATTTCTAAACAACGAGGTCTCATGAGAACTCATTCACTATCACGGGAACAGCAAAAGAAAAATGAGCCCCCATAATCCAACACTTCCCACCAGGTCCCTCCTCCAACACTTGAGATCACAACTCAACATGAGATTTGTGTGTGGACAGACAGCCAAGCCATATGAGACACAAAAGAAAGAATGCAGACACAAGCACTCAATATTACACACAGTGAAAAACTATGTCATCTATTTTTCTATGTTAAGGTGCATAGGAGGCAAAACACCCCCTTTATCGTTACTTGTAGACAGCATGATCAGAGCACAGTACGACTGAATCAAGTGTACTGAGGAAAGAAAAGCTAATCAACAAGGAATATGCTATCAAAAAAGCAGAGACATATCCAGTTCTTACTCAGACTATAGCTGAACAGTCAAACTGGAAAATACATAGACTAGTCAGCAAGAGGAGGTGATATGTTGACCAGGTAAAAGACACCATGCTCTACCATGGATAACAATGGAAACAGTAAATTAGAAAGGTATTTAGAGACACTGGAGTTTAAGGAAAGTGATCTTAATCTATTTAAAGATTATGAAAACTAAATAATTAATTCATAATTCTCACTTTAATATGAAGCAGAATAGGGTTGCGTTCCTTGACCAACAGTAGTAAATGTGTTTTAATGATCCACAGAGCATTCAAATAAGATGCCTCATTTGGAATATATTATCAATTTCCTTTATAAGACTTTACAATCAAATCTACTATCATTAAAAAGTTCCACTATTATTTGCTTGAATGTTACTAATAACCTATTTGTGGCCAAATCCGTATGTCTTTTATTCTTTGAAAAGTAGGAAAAGGTTATTACTGAATAGGAAATGGTAACTTAAGGAATATGAGACAAATGTCTGTCAATCGAGAAAGCTGTTGAATTTTGAGGCATAACAATGAAAGCTCTATTTATAGATATTAAGCTCTAGAATTTCACATTTTGAAGGAACATTAAAAACTTTTTTTACAGCTAATGGGCTTGGGAAGATTGCTTAAAGGTTAGAACCCAATCTGGTAAAGTACCTATGACACGACTTCATATTCAAAACTTTATGGCCCTTGTTAGTCAAGGGTTTTAGATATAATATATATGTTTCATCCCTTTAATAATATCAGAAGACTTTCAGGAAAAGCACTTTTATTTTATTTTATTTTTTTCTGATTCCTCAGCATCCAAAAGAGTGTTTGGCTCAAAAAGCATTTGTTGAGTAGCACATCTGAAGTGGTAGTCACTTGAATTATTATTCATTTTCGCTGTTTATAAAAAGCTTAATCCGTTGTTTCTTTGGAACTGAAACTTCTATATCACAAAATTTCACTGTTGTTTGCTTTTACATTTACCAGCTTTTGTTCTCTCTTATCTCACCATCTGATACCTATTTGTTGATGCCCTCTGTTGTACCTTTTTACGTTTTAGAGATAAGAAAGAATTCTAAAACTAATAGTTTAAAAAAATATAGGTTGTACAGGAAGAAAAGTGATTATCTTTGAAGGAATCTCTGAACAAATTATCTAGTCAAAGGAAAACAAAAAATAGCAATCAAAAAATTTAATTCAATTCAACTAGCACTGATTGGACATTTCTTATGTTTCATGCATTGAAGATCTAACAGCAGTAAGACATAGGTCTTACTTCAAGAAACTCATATATCAATAGAAGATATGTACTGTATATTAATGTGATCAGTTAATTGTATTTTAAAGCAGTAATATTTCACACACATAAATATGTAGTATTTTATATGTATTAACACATTTAATGCTAACAACAATTTTGTAAATGAGAAAATTGAGGCATAAAGAGGTTAAATAATCTGCTCCATTTATGTAGCTAGTTTTTGGCAGAGCTAGTATTTGAACCAGGCAGTCTGCAGATTCAGAGCCTGCATTCTTATGTCACATCGTACTGCTTCACAACTCACTGCAACTTCTCAGTTGTTTTTTTTTTTTTTTATTTTGTTCATAAGATGATTTATTTCTTTTTACACATATATCACCAAAATTAGAAAGTAAGATTTGCAGGTTATTTTACAGCAGGACAGTAAATCCATTTTTGAATTGTAAGAGTTTTTTTTTTTTTAATGCAGAAGAAGTTTGAAGATTGTAAATGCCTTTACAAATATATGACATTATTAAAACATTTTTACTTTATGAATATGAAATATTTTAGAAGTAACGAGACAGCCAAATAAAAAGGAGTCACCCGAGAGCCCCCAGTTGGCCTGTTTGCTGGGAGGAGTGCACACTGGGATGGAGACTCCGGAAGTTCACGCTGTTTGCCCTGGGGAGGAGCCTGGCCTCTCCTCTTCCTGGGTGGAACCTGAAATTCAGTCTGTGAGGCTGGAAGAATATACTAGCAGGACTCTCGCTCCGCTCAGGGTCCCTGTTTCCTCTCTTTTACTTTTTGTCCAATAAATTCCATTTTTCTCACCCTTCAAAGTGTCTGTAGGCCTAATATTTCATAGCCATGAGGAAAGGACCCCATCTTTAGCTGAATTAGGGAGAAACTCATACCACAGTACAAGCATCTGATATAAGATATACATGCATTTCTGAAAACCTTGCAGTAAGCTACGTTGCGCACTTCAAGTTACAAAGTTAATGGGGGAAAATAATAGAATTAGCATAGACCACTCAAAACTTATGCCACTTGATGACCAGAGCATTAACACCAATGACAAATCCTACTCAATAACAATTTATCACAGTTTTAAAAAAGTGTTAAAATCATAATAAAGAAAGCAATACTATAGTAACTAATAGGACTTTATTCTAAATACAAATGAAAGTGGGCTATCAGAATGAGGTAAAAGAAAGACTGCTGAATTACAGAAAAAAGCACATCACTGGTCTCCGGGACACCCCTCCGGACCGGTTTCGCCTAGCAGTGCGGGTAGGTCCAGGTGCAGCGGCCGCAGTGCTGCCTCCCGGCGCCGCGGGCTGTGGCGGTCTCAGGTGTGCCGAAGCTCAGGTCTGTGCCATGATCCGGCAGGAGCGCTCCACATCCTACCAGGAGCTGAGTGAGGAGTTGGACCAGGTGGTTGAGAACTCAGAGCTGGCAGACGAGCAGGACAAGGAGACGGTCAAAGTCCAAGGTCCGGGTGTCTTACCAGGCCTGGACAGCGAGCCTGCCTCCAGCAGCATCCGCTTCAGCAAGGCCTGCCTGAAGAACGTCTTCTCGGTCCTGCTCATCTTCATCTACCTGCTGCTCATGGCTGTGGCTGTCTTCCTGGTCTACCAGACCATCACAGACTTTCGTGAGAAACTCAAGCACCCTGTCATGTCTGTGTCTTACAAGGAAGTGGATCGCTATGATGCCCCAGGTATTGCCCTGTACCCCGGTCAGGCCCAGTTGCTCAGCTGTAAGCACCATTATGAGGTCATTCCTCCTCTGACAAGCCCTGGCCAGCCGGGTGACATGAATTGCACCACCCAGAGGATCAACTACACGGACCCCTTCTCCAATCAGACTGTGAAATCTGCCCTGATTGTCCAGGGGCCCCGGGAAGTGAAAAAGCGGGAGCTGGTCTTCCTCCAGTTCCGCCTGAACAAGAGTAGTGAGGACTTCAGCGCCATTGATTATCTCCTCTTCTCTTCTTTCCAGGAGTTCCTGCAAAGCCCAAACAGGGTAGGCTTCATGCAGGCCTGTGAGAGTGCCTATTCCAGCTGGAAGTTCTCTGGGGGCTTCCGCACCTGGGTCAAGATGTCACTGGTGAAGACCAAGGAGGAGGATGGGCTGGAAGCAGTGGAGTTCCGGCAGGAGACAAGTGTGGTTAACTACATTGACCAGAGACCAGCTGCTGAAAAAAGTGCTCAGTTGTTTTTTGTGGTCTTTGAATGGAAAGATCCTTTCATCCAGAAAGTCCAAGATATAATCACTGCCAATCCTTGGAACACAATTGCTCTTCTCTGTGGCGCCTTCTTGGCATTATTTAAAGCAGCAGAGTTTGCCAAACTGAGTATAAAATGGATGATCAAAATTAGAAAGAGATACCTTAAAAGAAGAGGTCAGGCAACGAGCCACATAAGCTGAAGTCACCTCGCGTTGTTTATAGAACTGTCCACATCAGTGGGAGTTGTCATCACTTCCACTTTGTAAACTGAGCTATCAACAATCCTGTACTCACTTGAAGAAATGGGGCCTTGCTGAGGGGAACAGCATGTCAAACTGGAACTTCTAACCTCGCCCCGAAAGAGGCCGTGTAGAGCCTAATAGAAGAGAGCTAATGGATAATCTACATGTTATTTAAATATTTAAATTATTAATAAACTTTCTAAAGAGCTGGCCAATGACTTTTGAATAGGGTTTGTAGAAGATGCCTTTCTTCCTGTTTGGTTCATTGTATTGTATTAGGTTAAGCTCTACTAGGGTAATGAAGGCTCTACTTTTCACTTTTTAAAAGTAGACAAAAGAGTGTGATTTTCTTTTTCCAAAAATCCTGACTATCAAGACGTGCAGGTCATGCTTCGGAGCCTATGCACTGTACACAGAGGCAAAACCCTATGACTTTGGCGTCATCTGCCATTGATGTCCAGCCTCTGACATGGTCTTTGATTTGTTAAACGTTAAATGAGACTTTAAAGCTACTAGAAACTAGTAATTAAGTTTCTTAATGGGCTGACTAGCCACCTACTCATCTGGCTAGAATGTGTGTTGATGTATGAGTTTAGATTAACACTCAAAAGCACTAAGGACAGATGTACATACTAGGTGCCTACTCAGTGTATTTTGATGATTTCATTAACAGGTAAATAAAAGGTTAATACAAAAGGAAAAAAAAAAAGCACATCATCAGAAGTTATAGGTGTAGCATTTTACATAATAAGCAGACGCAAGTCTCACACATACCATAGCAAAGATATGGCTGGTGATTTTGGATCGTTATCTTGTCATTGTTTCTTTTGCACATGATCAACCTCCTGGAAAGATAGAATGAATGGACATCATGTACAGTACTGTATTCTTCTATGGTTTGCTGTATGCAGCTTCGTTGACATATTTCGCAGTCTGCTGCGGTGTAAATGCTGACAGTGCAAAATGCAGGGGGAAAATCCCTTAAGAGCCTTCCCATCACCCAAGTTATGTTCACATCACTCCCTCCTTAACAATCCTATTTCCATTTACATTACAGAACATGCTCTGTAGCAAAATAAACTATATTTGGAATGGATTACAATGAAGGAGAACATCAACAATTTTATCACTAAATTATTTCTTATTTCAGGTTCCTTTCTCCTTTTCCGTTAAACACACTTAAAAGTTAAACATGCAAAATGCTTTCCTAGGTTAAGTTCAATTACAGTTAGTAGTATAGGTGTCACTGCATAGAAACTACTGCTTTCCAGGCTGAGCATGGAGGATCATACCTATACTCCAGACAGAAGCAGAAGGATCACTTGAGCCCAGGAGTTCGAGACCAGTCTGGGCAATATGGCAAGACCATGTCTTTACAAAAAAAAAAAAAAAAATTTAATTAGCCAGGCATGAAGTGGGAGGATTGCTTAAACCAGGGAAGTTGAGACTACAGTGAGCCCTGATCATGCGACTACACTCCAGCCTGGGTGACAGAGCAAGGCCATGTTTCAAAAAACTAAAATAAAATAAAAATAAAGAAACTCTTGCTTGCATTTCCAAGCAACAAGTATCCAAGAGGTCATTCACTCATGTTGCTTTGCAATTTCAGCATGAGTGCAAATTTTTCTCTTCTTTCATCTCCATCAACGTTAATACAAGATTTAACATAATATGGGATAACTATTATAGTCCTCATTCACAACAGCTGTAATTTAGGACTGAGGGATTAACTAAAGATCGGTATCATTTAAAAGAGCAAAACAAAAATAGAAAATAGCACTTTTCTGTCTTAATTTAATTTAATGTAACTTAATTTAGGAGAGCTAAGTAATTAAACATGAGGCCAAAGTACATAAGAAAGCAGCAGCCTTTTATTGCAAATATGCACACACTCTCGGGTGAGGTTCTCTGGTCCTCAGGTGTGGTGGGCCGGGGAAGTCGCGCCGGTGCTCTCGGGTGAGGTTCCCCGGTCCACGAATGTGGGGGCCGAAGAAGTCACCCCGGCTCCTGTCGGCAG
Source organism: Rhinopithecus bieti (assembly GCF_001698545.2). Lineage (NCBI taxonomy): Eukaryota > Metazoa > Chordata > Mammalia > Primates > Cercopithecidae > Rhinopithecus > Rhinopithecus bieti. The sequence goes on from NW_016813642.1 coordinate 781,402, forward strand.
CAGTCTTTTATGCATTGGTACTGGAAGGGGAGGGCAGTGGGCGGGATAAGGGCGTGATAGGGGCGTCTCCATAGGCGTGGCCGGGTAAGTTTTCATCTCTTTGGATTGACCTCACCTGGCGCATGCTCGGTTGATCTGCATCTTCCTGGGCGTGAGCTGCATTTTCCCACCCGTGGGTAAGTTGGTGAGGAAGAACCCAGAAGCAACATGGATTGTGCCTTCTTGTTCACCTTCCTCCATCTTGTCCTTTCTCCCTCACCCAAACAGTCCAACCTCTTATTGATTATAAGAATTTAGGGCGCCGTTGTCTGTCTGGCTGCTTCCTGCTGTTAAGGGGCATAGTTAGGGTCTGAGGTTGGCAGTTGGGTGTAGGGATGCAGGAGCATTTGATTGAAGGTGACTCGGGTGACTTCTTGGACCCTGGCTCAGAGAAATTTTATAAAAATGGGAGCAAAACATAAGGTAAAGCAGAGGATTAGTATGGGAATTAGGAATGGAAGTAGCTGCTGTACTACAGGCAGCAGCCATACCAGTGGTCCGGGGGTTAAGGGGGCGTTAAATTGTTGAAGCTCCTTTTTGATTTTGTTTAATGTTTGGACATTGGTATCAACCAGGCCTGATTCGTTTATATAATAGCAGCACTCTTCTCCTAGGAAGAGGCATGTTCCTCCTTTTTTGGCAGTAAGAAGATCTAATGCTTGCCTATTTTGTGCTGCTACCTGGGCCACTGAGGTAATCTGATGCTGTAAAGAGGCCAGGCTTTCAGCTGAAGCCTCTATGGCTTCCTGGACCTGAGTGGAGAGAACCCCTGTGGACTGAATTGAGTGGGCGAGTCCCCCTGTCCTAAGTCCTGACGCTATTAGGGACGATGCTAGGGAAATCCCAATGACTAAGGGAAGAAAAACGGCCTACTTTCGGATTTTATTGCTGGGAGTGGTAAGCTGGGAAGCTAGTTCAGACAATTCCTCTTCACTATATAGGGTTAAGCTAGGCACTAAAGACACCGGAACGCAAAGGGATTGGGTGATGGAGGTGGGGTTAAGAGTTTTAGATAAACTTTGGTTACACCAGAAGTAGTTGCCAACGGGGGGGCCGTCTGGATTCCCTTGGGAGCTTGGGTGTGATTACATCATGAAAAGTTGGGAGTAGAGTAGCAAAAAAGAAGGGTTTGACTCTGTGGATTATGGTATAGTAGGACTTGAGGCAAGGATGTTGCTTGAGAGGAGCTGGTAGAGTCAGTGGTGATATTGAAAGCAGCTGGTAGAGGGACTGCCACTAAGGGAGCTTTTCCGAGTGCAGCGCAAAGGAAGCATTGGGAGAGGTTTCTTACTCTGGCAGCCTGGGTTAAGTCCCTGGCGAATGAGTGTTAGCCATGAGAATGGGTCCTCATTGTTAGGAGGGGTTTGGGGGGCTTAACAGCTTCTGTATTTTTTTGTTCATGAGATTTTATGGCTGAGGTTAAATTTTGTAGGGTCTGTACACCGTTAGGGAGTTGTACTTGCTGAACGTATATTCTCTTTACCTGGATGGTTGCAGTGGGATATGAGGAAGAAGATGATGCATATAGTCCACCTTTTACTCCCTGGGCCTACTGAGGGTCCCAGGGATCATTAATAATAAGACTATATGTTCCTGGCGAAGGGCTTTGAAACATATTTTTATGTTGGGATTGTGCAAAGAAGTCATACAAAGGATGGATTTTGCAGTAATTGTATGGACACCCGAGGTTGGTTTCTTGCCAGTAGTTCTTACAATTATATTCTGTTTGGTCATATAAGAAACATATGGCCGGGAGGCCTCCAGTGATGGAACTTAGGGAAAAGTTTAGGGAGAGGGCAGATTGACAGCCCTGGGGGGGACATTCTGCAGTGCCCTGCATGACTGAGTGTACCTGGTTGTCTGTAGACCAGGTTTCAGTTATAGAAAATTTCGATACAAAGTTAGGATTAGTAGGAGTAACTAGGGGGATTAGAGTGAACCATAATAATGGTGGCAAAAGTGTAGAGAGTAAGTTCAACATTGCTGAAATCACAAAGGGCACCCTGCCAAGCTAGGTCTTCTATGAGAGTAAAAAGTCGGGAGACCCACTGGTTGGGGGATGGGTCGGGGAGGAGGGTATCTATGGGGTTTGTGAGGGAAAAGTCAGTTAAGATGAAGAATAGTGAGGAAACAGGAAAATTTGAGGAGGGTGTGGCTCATCTAGCCTGTTTCTATCTTGGTTATTTTTAGACGGGTGGGCAACAGTTGGGTGGACTGCCACTTAGCCTGAGGGGGCTAGGCTCTCTTCAACTGGGTAAAATGGACCCAGGAACTGTGACCTAAAAGCTTGGCTGCTGTAGAAGTGGTAAGAATTACTGTATATGGGCTCTTCCACTTAGGAATAAGGCCCTTTGCATGTCGATCCTTGAGTAGAACCTGGTCACCTGGAGAAAGGGCCGAGGGGGTGTCTGGATTTCCTTGTGTAGGTTGGGGAAGTGACCTCTCAGCATGTTCTCTAAGTAATTGTCTTAAAAGAGAAAGGTATGGAAGGTAGGGTGCTAACGGCGTGGGGAGGGTAGGGAGTTCTTGTAGTGTGAGGGGGCGCCCGTATACTAGTTGAAATGGGCTAAGGCCTGTAGGGCTTCTAGGTGTCGCCCGTAGTCTGGTAAGGGCAAGGGGAAGTAGGGTTACCTACGATTGACGTGTCTTTATGGAAAGTTTGGTTAAGATGTCTCATCCTAAGAGGGAGGTGGGACATGAGGACATGATGAGGAAAGAGTGGGCAAAACATGCATAGTCCAGGTAACAGTTTAACATTGAGTTCTGGCGAGGGTTAGATGGCTTACTGTCTACCTCTACTACTGAAATAGTGGAGAGTTGGCTAGGTCCACTATAGGATGGCAAAACTGAGTAGGTAGCCTCCATAATGAGGAGAAAAGAAATTGGCTTACCTGCTACCTGTAGCATTACCCTGGGCTCGGCAAGGGTGACCGGGGTCTCCGAGTGTGGGCACCGTCAGTCGTCGTCCAGGTGTAGGAGCTGGAAGGAGCCTTTCAGCCCTTGAGGAGAGGCACCACGTTGAGGCGCAATGCCTGTCCTGCTGGTGGGGCAATCAGACTTCCAGTGTCCTTCCTGTTGGCAGGTTGGGCACGGCGTGGTAGGTGGGTGAGAATTTGGACACTGTTTTGCCTAATGCCCGATTGTGCCACACTTAAAGCATGCACGAGATGAAGTGGCCGGCTTGGCCTGGGGACACTGGTTTGCCTAGTGTCCTGGGTCTCTGCATTTATAGCAGGAGCCCTTAGGAGACTTGCCCTGTGTCTTCCCTGACAGCAGAGTGGGCAACGCTGGTTGGAGGGCAGCCACTAAAGCTTGCGCCTGAAGTGCAGCCTTTCTTTTCTCCTTGTCTAGCTCTGCGGCCTCAGCTGCTTCTTCTCTGGAGTTAAAAACTTTAAAGGCCAATTTTACTAAGTCCTGTATGGGGGTTTGAGGCCCATCTTCAACCTTTTTAAGCTTTTTTCGAATATCTGAGGCTGACTGGGAAATAAAATAGGAGGCCAGGACAGCTGCCCCGGCTGGGGAAGTGGGGTCTAGCCAGGTAAATTGGGCCAGTGCCTCTGTAAGGCGATTTAGAAAGGAAGCCAGGTTCTCATCTGGGTATTGGATAATTTCCCTTAATTTATCAAAATTTACTACTTTGTTAGAGGCTGCCTGCATACCAGCCAAGAGACATTGAATCATAATATCCTTCCTACGGCGGCCAGGCTGCTGTGGTTGGTAGTCCTAATCTGGTTCTATGGACGGGACAGCCATCTCTCCTAACAGGACGGTGGCATCGGTTAAATGCCATTGATCTGCATGTTTCCTGGTGGCTGTGAGAATGTGCTCTCTTTCCTCTTGGTTAAGGGAGGAGGACAAAATGACCTGTAAGTCATGCCAGGTTAGATCATATGCCTGACAAAGGTACCTAAATTTTTTGGAATGTTGTGGGGGGTTGGCTGAGAAATCGCCAAGTCGTTGTTCAATTTTGGAGAGATCAGCCAAGGAAAAAGGGACATGGACTCTAACTAGCCCCTCGGCTCCGGCGACCTCTCGGAGGGGGGCCAGTAGATTGGTAGGGGAGGCAAGGTTAGGTTGGTTAGTGGAAGGCTGATTTGTAAGGTTTGGTATAGTAGTCTTTGAATGGGTATGGGCTGCAATGGGAGAGGTGAGAGGAGTGGCTGCTGAGGGAGGAGTGTCAAGAGGGGCAGTGGGAAGTGCATAGGGAGCGGTAAGGGGAGTGACTGAGGGAGGGGTGTCGGAAGGTCCATAGGGAGGGGAGGGGTTGGAAGGTCGGGAGGGAGGTCGCCCGCCGACGGCCTTATCTGAAATGGAGGTGGAGTCCTCCTCAGTTGCTGAGGTGGGGGCCGAGGGCCGAGTTTTTGCTAACAAGACCTGGGTCATTGAACATTGGGCGCACGGGTCCGGGCAAGAGCGCAAGTCCTAAAAGCCTTGGACATAATTGATTTCTGACCACTTTCCTAGCCTTTGGCAGAAATTAGGCAAATCAAGTAAAATATTATAGTCAAGGGTTCCTTCTGGTGGCCATTGAGACTGGTTGTCTAATTTATATTGTGGCCACGCCACAGTGGAGAGGAAAATCAGTCGCTTTCATTTAAGATCTTCTTCTAATTGTAAAGTTTTGAGATTGGCCAGAAGACACCCTAAAGGGGTGTCTCTTGGTATTTTGGATTGGGGATTTCCCATTGCCTCTTTCTCCTGCGGAAGGCGGAAACTGAACTCTATCTGGCTACAAAGCATCCTTTGGAGCCACTAGAGACCGGATGGCTCCTGGAGCCGGACTGGAGATTACCTCCAGGCGGACGTCTCCGTCCTGGACCGGTCTCACGCGGACTGGAATGGAGTCCGTGTCTTAATTTAATTTAATGTAACTTAATTTAGGAGAGCTAAGTAATTAAACATGAGGCCAAAGTACATAAGAAAGCAGCAGCCTTTTATTGCAAATATGCACACACTCTCGGGCGAGGTTCTCTGGACCTCAGGTGTGGGGGGCCAGGGAAGTTGCCCGCGCTCTTGGGTGAGGTTCCCTGGTCCAGGAATGTGGGGGCTGAAGAAGTCACGCTGGCTACTGCCGGCAGCGGACTTTTATGCATTGGTACTGAAAGGGGGAGGGCAGTGGGCGGGATAAGGGCGTGATAGGGGCGTCTCCATAGGCGTGGCCGGGTAAGTTTCGATCTCTTCAGATTGACGTCACTGGCGCATGCTCGGTTGATCTGCATCTTCCTGGGCGGGGGCTGCATTTTCCCGCGCGTGGGTAAGTTGGTGAGGAAGGACCCGGAAGCAACATGGATTGTGCCTTCTTGTTCACCTTCCTCCATCTTGTCCTTTCTCCCTCACCCAAACATTTTCCTAGTCACAATAAAAAAAGTTTTTGTCCAATTTGCAAAAAGTTTCTGCTAATTAAAACCTACTTGTACAGTCACAGTTGATATACTATCAAAGTTGTTATTTGAGTAGTCAATTAACTTTCCCCAAAGCACTACAACCAGATAAAACAATTTATTTTCTCATAGTGTTGTCCTAATTTGGTCTTAATGAGGAGTTGAGCTTGTCTTGTATGTTTGTTCCTTGAGTTGCTGAAGGCTTGATTTACTGTCCCAGTAAAATTCTCTGCTTGTTCCCCTCCTTCTCTGAACAAAGGCTGATTTTCATATGAAAAGAGTTAGTGAATGTTTTCCCTTAGGCACTGGGGCTAGCTTTTCCCAGAGAAGTAGGCTGTTGCATTGCTTTTGTCATCTTTCATCACAGAAATGTTTTCAAAGGGCAGCATAAACAATGATAGTCAAGTTGGTCTCTGCTTTCATGAAGAAGGTGATGGAAGTGAATTTTAAACAATTTTAGCAACACATGTTTGCTGGCACACGAATCTGAATTTACAGCAATTAGAGATATCTGAATTTTCACAAAATGGTCTAGGCATACTTTTTCTTTGGTCTACCAAAGTCTGACACTCATTGTTGCTTTGGTTTTCCCTGGTACAGCTGATAACATCAAACACTTAACATTAGCATTGCAGAATGTAGCTCCAAGCAGCAGTTTCAGGTTGAGTGATGTTATCAATGGTTACAAGAGTAACGGAGAACTCCAGAACCTGGATTCTGTCTTGGCTTGTAAAGTATCTTTCAGATCTACCTTTAGTATGTTTTTAAGTAGAAAGTAACTTAGTACCATTATGTTACTAAATTCCAGAATCTTTTTGAAAGGGAGCAAAGGATTTTGAAACATTAAAGCTATGGTGACAAAATGGAGACATGCAAAATTATATTCTTCTATTGACATTAACTGTAACTCTTCAGTGGTACATATATACTAACAACAAATTTCAGGCATTCTAAACAATGGTTGAGGATCTGTTTGTGAACATTTCAAACGTGAGAGAATTCTTTACTCCCCCTAATAAAGCCCTATCTCATGACTTATGCATCAGTTCTCACAGCCTGGCTGCACACAACAGTTTAATTCCGGAGCGCAGGGAAGCTGAAATGAGGAAGTTGAAGAGACTGAGAGCTTTCTTGAGAGTGTCTCGATACGTCTTCCCTGAAGATCTGTACCCGGAAGACTTCAGAAATATAGCTGATACAGGAGAAAAGGTGAACCTGCATCCTACAGCTATAAATTCACTTCCAGAACCCCGCCCTCCAAACTCTGTTCTCAGCAAGTGACCTGACATTCTGCATCAGACCCGAGAGCGGACAGCTGCTAGGGGGCTGACTCTGGGGCAGCCACACAGAAAATAAGCTAAAAATAAATAAATAAACTGTGAGAATTCTTCTTTAAAATATAGCATTCTAGAACACTTTAGGTTTTCTCAAAAAAACTTATTTACAAGTTAATGTTCAAATATATTAATTCAGAACTTTCAATTATAAGATGAGTAAGTCCTGGGGATCTAACACAGAGCATGGTGAATACAGTTACGAATACTGTATTGTTTACTTGAAATTTGCTGACAATAGAACTTGTGTCCTCATTCCCTCCCTGCCACGCATACAAAACGACAACTATGTGAGGTGATGAATGTGTGAATTAGTCTGATAATTAATTGTAATTAATTTTAATTAATTAGATACATTTCACAATGTATATGTGTATCAAACCAACACATTGTATACCTTGAAGTTATACTGTTTTTGTTAACTTACCAATAAAGCCAGAAAAAAAGTTAAAATTTCCCCGCAAATTAATTCAAGAATGAAGCTATTTGATTACATAACACTTGCATGAAATAGGAGTACCAGAAAGCATGATAATGGGAAAAGGCAGCAAATGTGAAACCACCTTTTCTTGATGTAGTTCTGACTTTGCTCAGGGCTCATCCCAGATGGTTACCTTGTGCACATGGTATATTCTAATTAAAACAGAAAAGAACATATTCAGAAAAGAATGACTCATCTTAAAATTTTCATTTAAATTTTATTCTTTGAAATGTTTTCATTTAAATTTCATTTTAAAATTTCACTGAATTAACATAGAATTTGAAATCCCTAAAATAATTAACTATTACTAAATATGTAGAAGGCCCTTAAATTCCATCTAACTTCTTTTGGTTCTGATATGAGTTCCAGGATTTGTTTCTTTTACATTCCTTTCCCTTTGGATTTGAATAGGAAAATTGATTATTAAAATTATATTGCTATATATTAAAATATTGAAATGAAAATTAAAGTTTGAAAATAATATTTATCAAAAGTTAACCTTTTTGCATTAGGCCAGTTTAGGTTAGGCAAAGTGCTAAGAAAATTCATCTGCACAATGATCAAAGGTGTTACTATATTCCAAATCCCCAAAGTCTTTCTTACCTCTTGTAGCGAGGTGCATTAGCTGACTAATAGTATTACCAGGTAGAAAAATGGAAAGGAAAATGCTGAGCCTTTTACAGAGAAGAGCTTAATAGACTTGTGTGCATACATTAGCCTTCTGACTCTGGATTGATTTGCAGAGTGCCACTGCTAACTCCATCTCAGGAAGTCCATCATTAACACTTTTACTGACCCCTCCAGCCCTGCCACCCTGCCCCAAATTATTTTGCAAGTTTTCCAAATTGATACTTTAACTTAATATTTCCCTAAGGATGAGAAAGTTTAAGCATATTCAAGACTGATAGAATTGATGTCTCATTTTCTTGGACAATTTCAGCAAATATTGAGTCCAGGATTTTGTCTAGATCTGTATTTATAGCGTCTATTTCCCTATTAACATAGAGAATCAACTAACACTGAGTTCATAAAGAGATGAGAGGAATAAAACCCTTCTACTGTCCTTAAGTAGTGACAAATTCCTTTTAAATTTCTTAAGATTTTCATGAGTTTTTAAACAAGCAAGTAACACAAGGCTAAAATATTTCAAACGCATAAAATATAGAAACTGGTGATAAATGAGTTTTATTTAGCTATCAAAATTTTGCTTTTTGCTCCTCCTTTGGCTTTCTGCCATCTTTCAACATGAGAATCAGAGATGTGACTGGAAATGGGTAGTTTTCCTGTGCATGAATAGAAAGTGACTAGTTTTGGGAGCCAGGGACGATGGTTCACACCTGTAATTCCAGCACTTTGGGAGGCCAAGGCAGGTGGATTACTTGAGTTCAGGCATTCCAGACCAGCCTGGACAACATGGTGAAACCCTGTCTGTACTAAAAATACAAAAATTAGCCGGGAGTGGTGGAGCATGTCTGTACTCCCAGCTACTGAGGTGGCTGAAGCAGGAGAATCACTTGAACCCAGGAGGTGGAGGCTGCAGTGAGCCGGGATCACACCACTGCACTCCAGCCTGGGTGACAGAGTGAGACTCTGTCTCA
>NW_016813642.1:792948-799508 GCF_001698545.2 Rhinopithecus bieti
AAACAGAAAAAAAACCCTAGTTTTCTTTATTCCCAATCAAGTCCATAAATAAAATAGATTAAGATCTCCAAATTTAAACATTGAGATTTGTGTGGTGGTTTCTCATTTCTCTTTTATATTTTCAAGAAGACTCTAAAGATATCACTTATAAGAACTATTTAAACGGGCTTTCTGCTATCATATTTCTTAGATTTGGGTAGATGACTTGGATGGATTCTAAGCAAAGCGTGGACAGACAAAAACAATATTACCTATCCCCAAATGAAAAAGAAATAATAAGATACATCTACAGACCATTACTGATTTATAAGTTCACCATAGTCTAACGCTATTTCAGATTTAGCTGGAAGAGGAGTCTGTTTAAAATGGTTTATATTAGGATAAAGAGTAGCATTTAATAATGTATTCATTTTAATATTTCCAGGGTTGAGACACAGAGGGAGTTTTCCAGCTTCATCAGCAATGTTCTATGTGTGCACTCACCTTGCCTTTAGATGAAATCTGACCAAGGATGTTTCATCACCACCACTGTTTTTGTCCTAGAGAAGCCTCATTACTTTGTGCTCTCTTGTTTCACCAGCTCACAACCCCAACCAGGCTCAACTGCTTTTATATTCAGATAGACAGCCCCCTTTCTCCTTTATCACTTTAGCCAGTCTGTCAGCATTCCTGTTTCCCTCATATCCTTTGTCCTTTCCTAAACCTATCTATTTTATCTACCTAGCCCTAATCCTTTTTTATTTTCAAACATTTATCTATCTTTTGTAGAGACAGATTCTTGCTATGTTGCCAAGGCTAGTCTCAAACTCCTGGACTCTACAGATCCTACTGCCTCGGGCTCCCAAAGTGCTGTGATTACCAACGTGAGCTATCATACTTGGCCCCAGCCCTAATCCTAAACCACTCCATTATCTTAGGTTGTTGAATTCTGGTGGGGAAACCACACCACCCTTCGGATAGGTGCTGCTCCAAATTTCCACTCACAGTTGGCCTGCAGACTATCTGGCCAACCATGTATATGCTCAAAGTATGCAGTTTCTGTCATCCCTCACAATGGCAAGTCAAAACCATCCATGTGCAAACTGTTCAGTTGTCCTTCACCTTCCTTGCTGCTCCTTCACCCTAATCCCTTTTCCTAGCAACACACTTCTCTCTTATTTCACAGAGACATTGAAACCTGCCACCAGGTTGTTACCATCTGATTTTCAAGACTTACGCATCTGTTTTTTCTTTAGATGGTCTTGTCTACTTCTCTAGGGTATTTAAGAAATATTTACCAGCGTCTCATCCCTCTCCTGTGTTTTCAGTTTCTTTCTCCTGTCTCCACATTCTCCCTGACTTTAACAGACTATTATCTCATTTCTGTCTGTACTCTGCTAAAGTTTTCTGGCAAAGTTGGTCTATAACTATCTAATATCGCAATGCAAAATATTCTTTTCATCTATATTAGCTGATATCCTTATACTATTTGACACAGGTAATCATCTCATTCTTATTGAAATTCTCTCCTCTCTTCCCTCTGGGCACACACACTTTTATGGTTTTCCTCTTGTATTTCAGACCTTTCCATTCCAATCTTTCCCCCCAAAAGTTTGTGTGATTTCTTTCCTGGAGTGAGGGGGATGGCTAAAGTGGTAGAGCCAGGATTCTGAACCAGACAGTAGAACTCAGAGCCCAACTACACAGGTTCCATATTACATAACGGCTTCAGAATTAATATTTAAAAAAAAGGAAAAGAAAAGAAAGTTGAAATCCAAGCTTCACCGCTTACTGGATGGATACTCTAGGGCAAGTGAGTTTCATTGTGCACTGCTTTTCTCATCTACAGAATGTAGCTAATAATACCATTCAGATAAAGTTGTTGTAAGGAACAACTCTGGTAATAAATGCAAAGAATCTGTAAATTGTAGCTTTCCAATAAATGACATTATTGAGTTTATGTTTCCTCAAATATTTATCTTTGTTTTCAGTGTCAAGCATGAGACAAAACAGGGAGGTAGGGAGTCATTTAGGGTAGCATTTATATTAGGGAAGGAGAGAGAAGCATTCTTGCCATAATACAGTTGAACCAATTTAACAATTAACTGAGTTTAAGAGACTTCCATTCTTTTGAGAGGCATGTTGATCTGAATGCCTTGCCAGCACTATTAGCCAACCATTCTTCACAGCTTCCTTCTTCTTATCCTAGATTCCTCATGGAGCAGTGACTCCAGATTTGCAGTTCCCAAAGCACATTCTTATGTTATCTCATTACTTTTATGACCTTTGTTCAACACCAAAGACAGAAACATTTAATAGGAGTTGACTAAGCAAGTCAGAACATTTCTAATTTTGCGGAGAGTTTTTTTACCTATAGGTTTATAATTCAAAGAAAAAACAAAGAGTCTGTAAACTGTTTAAAGTTCTTGATGAAGGATTTTTTTATTGTAAAACTATTACTACCATATAAATAGAAAGCAAACTTTGTCAAATATTTTATTTAATTCATTAAATAACGAGAGTACCAATAAGATGTTATAATCACATCAAGGGAGAATCCTTAGAGCACACATATACAACAGACATCCCCAGAAATTAGGAAGTGAATCTACAGGTAGATGTGATACTGTCAATATCCACCTGACAATAATGAATTAAGTTCTACCACACACAATTCATTTGCATTTCTATGGCTACCTATTATTAGTTTTTTTTTCTTTCTTTAGACAGAGTCTCATTCTGTCACCCAGGCTTGAGTGCAGAGGTGCTATCTTGGCTCACTGCAACCTCTACCTCCCAAGTTCAAGTGATTCTCCTGCCTCAGCCTCCCAAGTAGCTGGGATTACAGGCATGTGCCACCACACCCAGTTAATTTTTTTGTATTTTTAGTAGAGACAGGGTTTCACCATGTTGGCCAGGCTGATCTTGAACTCTTGACCTCACGTGATCCACCTACCTTGGCCTCCCAAAGTGCTGGGATTACAGGCATGAGCCACTGCACCCAGCCCCAATATTAGTTTATTATTTATTTATTTATTATTATTATTATTATTATTATTTTTACAACATATAGAGTTGTGAAATAGTTCAAAGACAAGAAAAAGAGATAACTCTAACAGAACATTCAGTAATTATTTTGTCCATTGAAATGTTTTTCACCTTTTTTTCATAACAGTTTAACTCTTAAAGCTAGGAAAGATACCAACTGTACATTTTGCTACGTCTTGATACTCTACTCAGATCATTTCTACTCAACCAATAATGAGACAGATTTAGAATGTATTAAGGGGTTCTAAAATAATATATAGGAATCAGATCCTGAATGGATTACAGAACCCCTGATTTCCAATTCTAGAGTCAATACTTTGAACACTATGTGTCCTGATTTCCTTACATGTAAAATGACATTTACATATTTTCTATTCTACTATTTCTATTTTAGAATAGATGGCAGAAATTACAGAAGCAGGAAAAATAAGATTCTTCATTTTGGGATGCAAGAGGTTAGCACAGCAACTGTTTCAACTTACATTTTCTCCTAATTCTTTCTCTTTCCCCCACCCTTCTGGGCTGCATGACAAAGCTTGATCGGGATCTCACTGGGAAGGGAAGGAGTGGTGCTGGTGCAGCCTACGAGGAACATGATAGAGAATCATCATGGCATTTCCAGAACAAGTTCACAATGGAATCATTGTCAGAGTTCCCTTTGCTTTGACCCTGATGCTGAACATGAACTCAGGGCAAATGCCCCATAGTTCACACAGCTGGAGCCCTGTGAGAACAAGGAAGGTGATGTCAGCTTTGGCACTCTGTTTAAGTACAATGAAGCCTGTGCCTAGTGAATTTCATGAAGATGGATCACTACCCTCAGCTCTGTGTTTACAAAGATACCAGGAATAAACACATATACCTTAAGTGAAAGAAAACCACAGCCACTTTTATCACCCTGAAAAATGAATTGATTTTTTTTAAATGCATGAGTTATTGAGAAAGTATCATAAATATATCATGAGACTGCTCTTTGCTAGTTAGTCAATATCATCAGAACATTGGGAGAGCTGTTTTGCTTTTATTTTCCATGAGCCACAGCTCCTTGTCACTTAAACAGTTACTGCTCTGAACATCAATTATTATGTCAGCCTTTACAATATTTTATCACTTTCACTTTAATGTTACATAGAAAAGAACAAATATTTTAGATCTAGAAGTAATTTGGGTCAGGCTTTCTTATTTTATTTTTTATTTTTTTATTTTTTTTTGAGACGGAGTCTCTCTCTGTCACCCAGGCTGGAGTGCAGTGGCCAGATCTCAGCTCACTGCAAGCTCTGCCTCCCGGGTTTATGCCATTCTCCTGCCTCAGCCTCCCGAGTAGCTGGGACTACAGGCGCCCGCCACCTCGCCCGGCTAGTTTTTTGTATTTTTTAGTAGAGACGGGGTTTCACCGTGTTAGCCAGGATGGTCTCGATCTCCTGACCTCGNTATTATTATTATTTTTACAACATATAGAGTTGTGAAATAGTTCAAAGACAAGAAAAGAGATAACTCTAACAGAACATTCAGTAATTATTTTGTCCATTGAAATGTTTTCACCTTTTTTTCATAACAGTTTAACTCTTAAAGCTAGGAAAGATACCAACTGTACATTTTGCTACGTCTTGATACTCTACTCAGATCATTTCTACTCAACCAATAATGAGACAGATTTAGAATGTATTAAGGGGTTCTAAAATAATATATAGGAATCAGATCCTGAATGGATTACAGAACCCCTGATTTCCAATTCTAGAGTCAATACTTTGAACACTATGTGTCCTGATTTCCTTACATGTAAAATGACATTTACATATTTTCTATTCTACTATTTCTATTTTAGAATAGATGGCAGAAATTACAGAAGCAGGAAAATAAGATTCTTCATTTTGGGATGCAAGAGGTTAGCACAGCAACTGTTTCAACTTACATTTTCTCCTAATTCTTTCTCTTTCCCCACCCTTCTGGGCTGCATGACAAAGCTTGATCGGGATCTCACTGGGAAGGGAAGGAGTGGTGCTGGTGCAGCCTACGAGGAACATGATAGAGAATCATCATGGCATTTCCAGAACAAGTTCACAATGGAATCATTGTCAGAGTTCCCTTTGCTTTGACCCTGATGCTGAACATGAACTCAGGGCAAATGCCCCATAGTTCACACAGCTGGAGCCCTGTGAGAACAAGGAAGGTGATGTCAGCTTTGGCACTCTGTTTAAGTACAATGAAGCCTGTGCCTAGTGAATTTCATGAAGATGGATCACTACCCTCAGCTCTGTGTTTACAAAGATACCAGGAATAAACACATATACCTTAAGTGAAAGAAAACCACAGCCACTTTTATCACCCTGAAAATGAATTGATTTTTTTTAAATGCATGAGTTATTGAGAAAGTATCATAAATATATCATGAGACTGCTCTTTGCTAGTTAGTCAATATCATCAGAACATTGGGAGAGCTGTTTTGCTTTTATTTTCCATGAGCCACAGCTCCTTGTCACTTAAACAGTTACTGCTCTGAACATCAATTATTATGTCAGCCTTTACAATATTTTATCACTTTCACTTTAATGTTACATAGAAAAGAACAAATATTTTAGATCTAGAAGTAATTTGGGTCAGGCTTTCTTATTTTATTTTTTATTTTTTTATTTTTTTTTGAGACGGAGTCTCTCTCTGTCACCCAGGCTGGAGTGCAGTGGCCAGATCTCAGCTCACTGCAAGCTCTGCCTCCCGGGTTTATGCCATTCTCCTGCCTCAGCCTCCCGAGTAGCTGGGACTACAGGCGCCCGCCACCTCGCCCGGCTAGTTTTTTGTATTTTTTAGTAGAGACGGGGTTTCACCGTGTTAGCCAGGATGGTCTCGATCTCCTGACCTCGTGATTCGCCCGTCTCGGCCTCCCAAAGTGCTGGGATTACAGGCTTGAGCCACCCCGCCCGGCCAGGGTCAGGCTTTCTTAAAATTCCTATAAAGCTCCTGGCACTTCTGAAGAGACTCCATTCTTTCTCCAAGAACAAAATTTTATTTGATTTCATCACCCCTAAATAACAATAGCAGTGATTAAACAATTGTTTTCATTCCCTTTATAAATAACTTTTTATATTAATCTCCTCCTTCAAAGAAATCACTAATCACTGTTGCTTTTACAATCATACCAATTAGGCGTGGATTTAAAAAATAAAGTTAATATATCTAAGTGCATCATTGGAAAAGACTCTAAGGTAAAGAGGAAGAAAACAGAAGACTTACAGAGGTTGAGACCCGGAGGAGCTTAAGCTGGTTCAAACATCTGTAAACTAAACTTCCTTCTTTCCATGAAAAAAAAAAAAAAGCAACTATCATTTGTCCAAGAGTATTGCCATTAGTGTGTGTGTGTGTGTGTGTGTGTGTGTGTGTGTGTGCATGTGTTTTTACTGCTTGTTTCTTTAAAAGATAAATGTTTTAGTATGTAATTGAGGAGAAAGACAGAAATGCTTGTAAATATATTGTTTCCCTAAGCACGCACACACACATACACACACACACACACACACACACACACACACACACACACA
>NW_016813642.1:799601-805607 GCF_001698545.2 Rhinopithecus bieti
CTCTAAGGTAAAGAGGAAGAAAACAGAAGACTTACAGAGGTTGAGACCCGGAGGAGCTTAAGCTGGTTCAAACATCTGTAAACTAAACTTCCTTCTTTCCATGAAAAAAAAAAAAAAGCAATATCATTTGTCCAAGAGTATTGCCATTAGTGTGTGTGTGTGTGTGTGTGTGTGTGTGTGCATGTGTTTTTACTGCTTGTTTCTTTAAAAGATAAATGTTTTAGTATGTAATTGAGGAGAAAGACAGAAATGCTTGTAAATATATTGTTTCCCTAAGCACGCACACACACATACACACACACACACACACACACACACACACACACACACACAGACTCAGTGGTAAAGGAATTTGCATGTTCTTATTGAATTTTGACAGATGAAAAAATGGGAAAGAGATATAGTTGTTGATGGTAAACAAAGGCAGTAGCATTTAGCTTTTAATCACCACAGAACTAAGTCAAAACCTGCCCTCTGTTTCAGTTCCAGAATCACAAGGGCAATTTTGAGATTTTTCTCACTGATTCTTGTCATTCACAACAGATAACATGTGATGAATGTTCATTACATGCCAGGCTGAGCTAAGTCTTTCACATGCATTAACTATTTCTAACCCTTATAACAATTGTATAAGGCAAGTATTATTATTATCAATCCATCAACTATTATTATCCAACTCTTTATGTGAATAAGGAAATTAAGGATCTGAGAGGTTGAAATTGCCTAAAGTCATAGATCCATAGAGATCCATGGCTTTATTATCTTTCCTATGTTTTGTTTACAATAGTTTTAGCACAGAGATTCTGAGACACAAGTAACCTAAACCTGGAAATGCTTCTCAGGCTCTGCAGCAATATTTTCCAAATCCTTTGCACTTCTTCACATTCTAATAAGCACAGTACCTTAATTTCTTTGTATTGCTTAGAGGTTTTTTTCTCACTCTCTTTAGCTTAAAAATTCAATAAATTTTGCCTGCAAAGGCCCTTTCTCAGGTCCTTGTGTTATTTTTTCTATTTGTCCAACTACGTTAAATTTTTATACAAATTTAAAATTTATTTTAAATCCGGGGCCTGCCCTGAAGTGCCCTACATGCCCCTGCTCCTCCCCAATGCCTTACCCCTGACACATGTCCCTTTGCCCTTTACTTACCTTACTTATCTTTTTGTCCTTTGCTTACAGGAAGTTGTTGTGTCATCCTTTAGATGCGATTTGGTGAGATTCAGCAGGAACCCAATCATACGACAAAGTAATAAGTAATGGGTTCCAGAGATTGTGTTAAGTAAAGGTATTGATTTGCCAGAATATTTTACACTTGTTATTGACATAATATTTTAATTGTTTACAATTTTAGATAATAGGAAAGGAAACAATTGTCCTAAACTGAAAAATAATGAAATTTGTATCTCAAAAAAGCCAAACCCTCTTCACTTTCTCTCCTGTACCTATTATGTCTTGGGTAGGGAATGAAGGCAATAGAGTTTTCCCTCCCATAAGCTCCTCAAATATTAGTTTTGCTTTCAAGAAATGTGGAACTTCTATTAAACTGCAAGAAAGGAGGATTGATGCTTTATCATTAACATATTAATTATCCTGACTCATTTCTCTGATTAGGTAACAACAACCTTCAGGACAAAAATAGCCCTTAGCTTCTAGCATAAGGGAGAGGGAAGCTTCCACTACTCTACAGTTGTTAGATTACACACACTTCTTAATATCAGAGGCTATGGTCTCTGTTAAAGCAACACACACACACACACACACACACACACCCATCCATGATTTTACTTTTATTCTTCTGTATTTCACTATCTTAAGTCTTCTGCTATTTAACACACAATTTTTGAGGATTCATTATTTTGTTCTCTTTGAAAGCTGAGATTACATCTTAATTAAAAAGATAATCTACACTTAAGGAGCACACAGTTTAATGGAGGAAGGTGAAACTGACTAGGAACTTCTAAATATAATGTAATGTGCATAACATTATTTTAGGGAATCTAGGAGCTGCTAGAATTCAGTTGACCTAGTGCAGAGTGAGAAAAAATCATCCTTTTTCTCCCACTCTAGGCCCCTTCCTGGACCACAGTGAGTGCGACTAGTTTCCTCTCTGGGCCAGCTAAATAATTTGCGAGGCCCAGTATAAAATGCAAATGTGCCTTTAAAGGTACTAAAATATAAAACATTATCCTTTCTTCTGTGGTCCCTGTCTCCTGACCTATCATAGTATTTTATATTTACTATATGATGTCGTATTCCCCCAGCATGGTATGCAAGAGCCAAACTTCATAGGCACCCCAATGGTCCACCCCATGACTTGGAGCATACACGCTAACTTAGCCCATCAGCTGCTGGGTTCTCTTCCCACCAGCTGCTGCACCTATGCCATTTGGAATAAGTAATGCATGGTGCTTTCACCAGCAACACAAAAGCTAAGCCAGGCATCATCTTCCTTTCCTATAGGGCCTCCTCCCAAGCTCTGGTAACCTCCATGAAGGTAGCAAATGGTGCAGGCACTGCGATGTAGCAATGATGGGACTTACTTGGTACCTGGATTGGAGTTAAGTGAGAGGCCCACATGGGCTGAATTGCCTGCTGAATATGTCATTGTGCTGCCAACTAGGGGCAGTGACAGCCCCTGCCTTGTCTGGCCCCAAGATGTCCTGGAGTGTTTGTGCCTGCCTCTGCTAATCCCCACTTCCTTGCCCATGGCACAGGGATGAAGGTAGAAAAAATGGCAGTGACAGCTGAGGTGGGAAATGTGTGCTACCCAAGGGAAGTGGCAGGAGGAGGATGCATGTAAGCTGAGGTTCCAAGCCCCTGCACAGGCTTTATTGTTGAAAGTTAAAATTATCATTCAGAATACCAAGACAGCAACCTCAGAGCATTAAATCCTTACTAGTAGACCCTTCTGAGCACAATGAGCTGCACCTCATGTGACTCCACTGGCTTTATGCCCACAGGGCCAGCCCTGCTCCTTCCCACTAATCTCCCACTCTATCACCTTTTACTGTTGTCAATTATTACTTTAGGAAAAAAATTTGCTCTGCATTTTTCTTAATTTTTATCTACCAGCTATTACTCTAGGATAAAGTAAAAGTGTCTTAAATTAGGCTTCAAAATTTTGCATCACCTTCAGCTGCAGCCTTATCTCTTCCCACTGCTTTCTACTGTGCCTATCTCCTGCAGCTCTTGGGCTTTTTGCTATAGCTAATGAACTCCCCCAAATGTGCTTGTGCTTCCACGTTTTTGCATTACTGTCTCCCTTTCTGAAAAATTCTCTAAACTTCTTTCCCACTAGTTCCATCTCAAGGCTTATATTGAAGGTTATATCTTCCTAATTTCCCCAGCCAATCTCACTCCTTTCACCCAGCATCACACTTTGCTCCTTATGCTCCTCTGAATGCTTCTTTATGCCTTGGCACAGTTCCTAGATGTACTTCCAGTGATCAAAGCCCAGGAAACGCTGAGATAATGCCAATTTAAATATTTGACCCCGAATTAAAGTCCACCCCAACTTTGCTAATATTCCTTTCACAGAGCAAAGTAGGGTGGAAGGTTACCGGAGAAAGTGAAGGACAATGGAACAGTTTGCCAGTGGGTGGTTTTGACTTGCTAAAGTGAGGGATGGTAGAGACTACTTACGGTGAGCATATACATAGTTGGCCAGAGTGGACTGCAGGCCAGCAGTAGTTGGTAGGGCCAATATGGTTTCCTCACCAGAACTGAAGGACTTAAGGTATTAGATCGGTTTAAGATTAAAGCTAGGTCAGCAAAAGAAGTGAGGTGTAGAAAAGGACAAAGGACACAAGGAAAAAGGCAATGCTAGCAGAAGTGACTAAAGTGATCAAGGGCGAGGGGGGTTGTCTATCTGAATATAAATCAGGTAAGTCTGATTGGAGTCATGAGACTCCAATTGTTTCTGCTGAAACAAGCAGAAAACAAAGTAATAAGGCTTCTGTAGGTCAAAAATTGGGAATTGAAAAGAAAGGTGTTAGAAAGTTTGAAGAAACTTGACTCATTCTGCATTCTACTGATAACATAAAATGATACATGGTACAGTAGATCCCCTTATGTGCAGTTTCAGTTACCTACAGTCAACCATGGTCTTTTTCATTGGTATATAAGAAAAAAATATAGACTTGTATAAGGCTTGGTACTATCTGCAGTGTCAGGCATCCACTTGAGGTCTTGAAACATGTCCCTTGCAGAAGAGGGGAGGCACAGTATATATATATATACACACAGTATGTATATATATATATACACACAGTATATATATACACACACACACACACACACACAGAGTGTGTGTGTATATATATATATACTGAATCAAGAGTACTGATGAAAGAAAAGCTAATCAACAAGGAATGTGCCATCAAAAAAGCAAAGACATATCCAGTTCTTACTCATACTTTAACTGAACAGTCAAACTGGAAAATACATAGACTAGCCAGCAAGAGGAGGTGATATGTTGACAAGATAAAAGACACACACATATATATTGCTCTCTCTCTATATATATATACATGTACACACACAGACATACATATATATATATTGCTTTTTGATACTGAGAAAATAAAATGGCTAAAAGCTTAAAAGAGACCTAAATGTGAATCTGATTGGTCCAGTAAAGTGGTTGTACCCTTTTACATACTCAACATCAGTGTATAAGAGTTCAGTTCACCCATATCCTTACCAATACTTGATATGGTCAGTCTTTTTAATTTTAGCAATTTTTATGGGTGTTTAGTGATATCTTATTGTGGCTTTTTTTTTTTTTTTTTTTTTTTTTTTTTTTTTTTTTTTTTTTTTTTTTGCATTTCCCTACTATCAAATGATGTTGAACATCTTGTCATGTACTTGTCAGCCATATATATTCTTTTCAACTTTTTATATCTTTTAAAATTTGGTTTTGGTTTTATTATTGTTGTGAAAGTTCTGGATATATTCTGGATACAAATCCTTTATCCAATACATGCTTTGCAAATATTTTTGTGTGTGGCTCATCTTTTCATTCTCCTTACAGTATCTTTTGAATAGCAGATGTTTTCCATTTTGATGAAGTACAATTAATCTATTTGTTTTCTTTTTTGGATGGTGCTTTTGATGTCATAGCTAGGAAATCACTGCCTAACCCAAAGTCACAAAATTTTTATAAAGTTTTATAGGTTTCAGTCTTATATTTAGGTTTATTATCTACTTTAAGTTATTTGTGTATACATTAAACAAGATAGAAATAAACTTTTTTACATACCAATATCTAATTGTTCTACCATTATTTGTTGAAAACATTATACTTTCTTCATTGAATTGCGCTTAAGTTTTTGTCAAAAAATTACTGTTCATATGTCTATGGTTTTCCATTTCTGCATTCTCCTCTTTTCCTTTGGTTTATTTGTCTATCTTGACACCAACGAGACACTGTTATAAGTTTATATAGAGAGAGACGTTTATAATTAGTTTTGAAACCAGGTAGTTTTAGCCCTTCAACTTCTTTTTTTTAGCTATTCTATGTTTTTGCATTTTTGTTTGAAATTTAGAATCAGCTTGGCAATTTCTAAAAAAAAAGGTTTATTGGTATTTTGATTGAGATTGCCATCACTTTATTCATCAATTTTGGGAAAATTGACATTGTAACAATATTGAGTCTTGCAGCCTATAAACAACAAGAAAAACTCTCACTGCATCTCTACCTCAAAGAATTTTTCTTAGTGTATTTTCTTTCATTTCTTCAAGCAATGTAGTTTTAAATGTACAGATTTTGTCTGATTTAGTCCTATTTTATATTTCTGATGCTACTTCAAATGGTCTTGCTTTTAAATTTTAATTCCTAAGGAGACTAAATATTTACATTAGGACACATCATTCATTTCAATTTTCTAAGAAACTCTTGTCTACTCTTCATTAATTCAAAATTCTTGCTGAAATTTTCAAGACATTCTTTGGTCTCATTTCTTTCTCTCACTTAATTCATCAAAAAAAAAAAAGTCTTTTTTTTTT
>NW_016813642.1:805734-812929 GCF_001698545.2 Rhinopithecus bieti
TCTTTTTTTTTTTTTTTTATTTAAGAGTTCCTGTTTTTCTGAAGTATTATATAATAAAATTTGGGAAAGGTACTTAGTAAGAAACTGAATGAGGTTATTTTGAAGGTAGCTTTAAGGGAAATTTATTTTTATAACATTCTGAGTGTGATTCATCCAACAATAATAGTCTAGATACTGGACTTCTTTCAAGGATAGAACAGAAAATAAGAATATTTTGATTGTTTTCTTTGAGCTACAATGAAAAAAACACTCTAGAGTATGTGTGTTTAGCTACCTATATTATATTAATTGCTAGGAGACCAGAGTACCATTTAGTAAGTTACTTTTTCCAGAGCGGTGGATGGTATTTGGATCTCTAACGGGATTAATTTAACTAAGACAGTTAATTGAATCAATTCATTCCCCCAGAAAAGCTTTTACTCACCCTCCCTTTTCCACTGAAATAAGGAGAGGCCACATTTTCTTTCTTTTTTGTGTTTTTATATTTAGCATTATTCCACTGGTAACTTAACAGCATTTAAGTTACCAAATGAGTTAAGAAAATGATTGATTATGGACTTTGGCAGAAGCTATAAAGCTGTCTGGTAAAAGCTTAGAATGTAATTTATTTCTGAAATCACAGTTGAGTGTGGTCTTTTCTTAAGACACACTGAATCATACTCCAGAATGTGGGTCTTGAAAAACAAGTCTCTATCCAAATGTAATAGATTTTTTTGGAAGCCATATGACTTGGGAGTTTGAAAATAGAGAGCCCTGTTTTGTGTGAATATTAGTATGTGGATCGTCATATTCCTGTATTCCGTCTCAGAGCCATTTTTACAGATTGGTAAACATAATCGGAAACTTTAAATGACATGCTACTCCATCACATCATTAGCCACGGTACTGCTTGGAATAATATCTGTGATTCTCACAATATACATGCCCTGGGTTTACTGCTGCATGTATGAGTCAGCATGAGCACTAAACTGGGGTTTCTTAGATTTGAATTTGTGTCCTAGTTTCCCATGACTAACAGTGGCCAAGCAACAGTGGCCACTAAAGTGGCCAAGCAACTTTAGTATTAGTTTGTTATGGCTGCCCTACAAATTACCTCAGACTGGGTGGCTTAAACAACCAAATTTATTTTCTCCCAATTCTGGGGTCTGGAAGTCTGAGATCAAGGTGTCAGCAGGGCTGGTTTCTCCTGAGGCCTCCATCCTAGATATGCATATGGCTGCCTTCACTCTGTGTGTTCACATGGTCGCCTCTCTGTGTATGTGTACTAATCTCTTCTTATAGGGACATCGCTCACATGAGGTCTCAACCTAATGACCCCCTTTTACCTTGGTTATTTCTTTAAAGGCCCCATCTCCAAATACAGTCACATTCTGAAGTACTAGGGTTAGAACTTCAACATACGAATACATTATTGTTTAATTTCTTATAACATTCATATGTCAAAGCCCTAATCTTAGTACTTCAGAATGTGATTGTATTTGGAGATAGGGTCACAATTCAACCCATAACACACTTTCAGCTTTTGCTTCTTTATTCACAAAACAAGTGAATTGATTAGAATATCACTAAAGACTGTTCAAGGTCTAAAGGGTTAGTATTATTTTGAAAAGATGATCATTATCTTTTCTACAAATAAATATTGTGATGTTTCAATGTTCTTGACTGCAAGCATCAGAAAATGACCCTGGATAACTTAAGGAAAATTTCTTGATTAACTGTGGGGGTTCCGAGTGTAAGAGGAGGCTAGAGGGTGAGGGAAGTCTCACACATGGGCAGTCTAGTGGGAGGCTGACACCAACTGCCACTAACGCCACATACCATGTGAGGGTACAGGGGTTGCAGGAGACTCCTGAAAGGACAGGGAGGGCTCACAGAAACATGTAGTCAATAGTCTAGAGCATCCCACTTCTATAAAATGACAGATAACCACCAGGAACATATTATGGTATTTTATAACATTAAGCTAAATGTGTTAAGAAGAGTTGAAAAAACAATTAAGCAAACAATCTCCAGATAGATAGACAGACAGATAGATAGATAGATATAGATGATGATAGATAGATAGATAGATAGATAGATAGATAGATAGATAAATAGATAGATAGATAGATAGATAGATAGATAGATAGATAGATAGAAATATAGATATCAGATAGACCCCTAAAGTGTCTCCTGATTTTTTAATGGCTCCTCACAATTATATTTTGACAATAAACTTTGAAATAAAATTCAAATTAGAGGTAGAAGTAAAATTACTACATTAAAAGCCGCACCAGCTTTTTTTCACCCAAATCTCTTTAGACTTTAATGATCTTGTCCGTAAAATGGGAACAAAGCTACTTAAATTGTTAAAATCAAAATAGATGAATTTTGAGCTTACACCTTTTGTAGTGTAATTTTGAAATTACACCTTTATGATTTACAAGCCCTACAAGCTTTATGATTATGTATGGAAGATGTGATAGATTTTTTCCTTCATCCTCTATCGGTGCCCTGTTGTTTAGCTTTCACTATTTTTCTTGGAAAGGTTAAATTGACATTTTAAAAATTGATTTCCATAACTTCAATTTTCTTATCACTATTTCCTTGTAATCAATTCTGCTATACATTTTTTTCAACAGAGCGCTTAGAAATTACTGTTTACTTTATACTAAGATGCTAGTAATCACATTGAATTATCTCCTTATTTCTCAATTGTTTTACATCTTATCTTTTCCTCAACTCTACTCTGAAATATAATTTTTTGTTGTTTGTAATTTTAACATATGTTACTATTTTTGCCCCAAATACTAGATACATAACAAAATCACTATTCAAAACTTCTCTTTAGATATAAAGCTTTATTTTGTACATCTGAAGAATTTCAAGTTGTTGTTGAACTCAGTGTTATAACTTTGAGATTTCATGTTTAAATATTTTGAAAACTCTTTATACTGACTCATATTTTGCTCATTTTAGTTGAATAAACTCATTCTCTTTTTTGTTTTGTTTTGAGATAGGGTCTTACTCTGCCACTCAGGCTGGAGTGCAGAGGTGCAAAAACAGCTCCCTGCAGCCTTGAACTACGGGGCGCAAAGGATCCGCCTACCTTAGCATCCCTTGTAGCCGAGACCACAGGCACGCACTCACGGTTGGCTAATTTTTAAATTTTTTTGTAGAAACCGTGTCCCATTTTTTTTGTGCAGGTTGGTCTCAAACTCCTGGGCTCAAACGATCCTCCTGCCTCAGCTTCTTAGAGTGTTGAGATTACAGGTGTGAGCCACTGCGCTCAGCTTAAATAAATTATCTCTAAAACCCTCATTGTTATGTATTTGGCTATTTCTTTACATTCTCACTTGGAATTAATATCCAAAAATTCTCATTCATTCAACAAATACGAGTAACTACTATGTGTCAATTATTGTTCTTGACGGATAGTAGATGTTCACTAATATTTCTTCACAGTCATGATAATTGCAGTTTTTGTTTTGCTTATTTTTTTGTTACTGAAAATTTGTGGTGAAAACAAAAGGTACTTTGCTCTACTATTTTATTTTCTGAAAATAGTAATGGATACTCTTTCTCATCCATTTACTTCTTTCAAATAAACATCAGAGCATAGGAAATTCTTTGAAATTAGAAGAGATCAATAAATTACTTCTTTGGAAGGGATCTTAGTTTTGGAAGTTTCCAAACTGCTAAATATATTCTTTTTCAGGTAGTATCATACATATTTAAAATACCCAAAATTTCTATTTTTCTAGTACAAAGTTATTATATATTATCTATTCAAAATTTTAACTTTTTAAAATTTCAACATCACTAAATAAGAACAATGAGCCAGCTTTGATAAACGTAAGTAGAAAATTAGAGTGACATTATGAGTGACATTACAATCATGTCACCCTCAACGTCTCATTTACTTTTGTAATTGCTAAGATTACACACTTCCACAAAGATACGTAGTTGTCGCGTATCTTTATTCTAGAAGCTGGAAAGAGGAGGTAGTTGGCCACTTTTATTTCAAAGTTAAATCACTGACAACATCTACCATCTGCTCACATTCCCCTTCACGAAAATAAAATTCAGTCAAGAAGCTTCCAAAACCTTCAGATGAAACCTGTAAAAGATATTATCACAATTCTTCATCCTACCCACTCACTTACTATTGCCCAACTACTGTTAGGCAGTGATGAACACGTGTACAGAATACCGGCATCTGAGCCCTAACATTTAATTGGACTTGGCGCATGTGTGCGGTGACAGTGTACTCAGACGCTTTTATGTGAAAGAACAAGCACAGACCTGAATTTTAAAAAGAAACAGTAAACAAGTCTTTCTAAACTGTGCACATTTGCAAGGAGCTCAAATACGTACTAATAGATAATAGGTCTTTTTTCCAAGAACTTCCCTCAAGCAAGTTAACCTAGAAGAACTATTTAATGGGCTTAGTGGTTTTCAGAAACACAGCCTGAAATGCCCCAATTCTCTGCAACTACTTCCCTTCATGGGTGAGACACTGAGACCAATGGAAGTCAAGCAAAACACGCAGTTTTTTCCCCACCCTTCGTGCTGTTTCCTTAACTGGGATTCCATACCCCTTCAATCTTACCTGGCAGGATATTACTCATTTTTAATAACCTTTCTCAGATGCCAGGAAGCTTTGTTTTTCCTCAAACACATGTTCTTTCGCTCCCTGATTCCCCGTCCCCAACATCTGAAATGCACTTAACATATTTTCTTGTTTCATCCTGTATCAGAAGACAGAAACCTCTTGCTCTCACTTTACTGTAATTCTCATCACACTGTACAGCAGGCCATATATGTTATAGGCACTAATTAAACAACATCATTGAATTGTTTACCCCAAAGATCTATAATCCTCAATAGATCATTTACATTAAAATGGCTTATATTTTGCCGAATTTAAGGAAAGTGTTTTTCTGTAATCCTTTTCACATTCTTAGAATTTTGTGTATTTCTTCCAAGGCTTCTATATAGCAATATTTTTTCAGCTGCCTTAGTTCTTTTTAATCCAAGTCCCTTAGAAACATTGTTGTTTAAGTTGGCAACTTTTATAGTAAAAGAGAAGGCGCTACCAGAAAGCTAGAAAGGCGTCAACAGTGTGGGATCTGCCTGTGGGCTTTGACTGAGGGAATGATGAAAAATTAAACAGACATGCAATTTTTAGCCCAACTGTACTAAAATATTTTTTTGTGTTTGCTAATATCTTCATGCTGAATTGTATATGTGTGTTTTCAGAATCTCCTCAAACACAAGATAGTATATGTCTAAATATGTGTCATTTTATCTTTTGTTGAAGGCCTAGTTGTCTAGAAGCAAAGACTCAGACAAAGTCTGGTAAAGATAGGGGCTTACAATTATTATTAGGAGTTGACGTCTTTGGAAGTGAAGGTCAGGAAGCAGGATGGCAAAGAGAGAACTCCTCATAGAGAGTGTAGGAATGTGTATAGCTCATCAGACATGACTCACTTTGGGCTGAGATGGTTGGGCCTCTATACCTCTGCCTTAATCAGGTACTCTGCCTGAAAAAAAAAGTGAGTGCTAGGCAATGTGGTTCTCTGCAGATGGGTCATACCCTAACAAAGTTAACAACTGGAGGCTGCCTGCTGGGGCAGAAAGTTCCTTCTTTAGGGGTGATCTGGGTAGCACAACTTCATGTCCATCACACCTCTGAATAGAAACCCCTGCCGCAAAATGGGGACAGAGACTACTTTTCAATTTTTTTGAGATTGAAAAACAGAGACAAATAGCTAATTGTCATCAAGGGTTCTGTAGTCAGGTAGACTTTCAGTTAAGAAGCCTCATGACTCCCTTGGCAGATATTGGAGAGTTCGTTTTTCTATAATCTGAGTATTGTGATTTCACAGCATTATGTTCTGGCTTCATGGTTCCACACAGTGAATCCTGGCACAACATGACATTAGTTACACTGAAATTCCCAAACTCCAAATACCAAGCGGCATCAGATTTTCTTAAGATTTCATTTTCTCAGATAAGTAGAACTGGCTAATTAACAGACCTCAAGAGGCTTTAACTTCTCTGAGCATATCAACCCTTTTTAGAACTTGGGGATTCAGCTCACTTTTCTTTGAAATGTGGCAGTCATGACAATGTGATATGAATGATGAAAAATTAAGATTATAGACTGCTTTGAAGGAATCAGAAATCAGTCTGGTTTGTAATGAGTCAGTCTCTACTAGCAGAGAATCTGTTTCCTGAGACCTACTATGCAGCTGTGCTTAGTGTCCGATGCGAAAGCCAAAATAAGGAAATGCCGTCATATTGTAATAATTTAAATATGGTAATAATTCTAAAATATTAATTGGTAGCTGGAAAATCCAGTTTCAAAGGTCTGCTTTAACATTGTGTTCATGACATTGAATAATCTCTACCTTTGGCCTTAATCTATATTTACATTTTAAAATCTTAAGGACAAAGCCTTCATAAAGAAGTGGTTAGTGGGGGTAGGGGATATTTAACTCTTACAGCAATGATTCCATTAATCAAAGCGTTTGGTTCTTCTTTTGTAATTTTCTGTAAAGTATGACTTTGAGAATTCTCAATGAGATAGTGGCTGGATTGAGAACAAGTGATTAAAGACATCTCTGGAATGGTCAGTGAGGTGATACAGCAGGAAAATGCCCAAAGGCTTGATGATAATCTTTGCTGTCTTGACTGCATAGCCCTTCTTTTGAAAGGAAACTGGAATAAGTTATAGGTAAGTTGATACCTGGTTATTTTTTCAGTCATAGACGTTTTCTTATTCTGAACTCTATGTTGTTCTCCTACCAACATAACTTTTTTTTATATTCTAAAGAGCACATCTTTAAATATGTATTGAAAATATGTATCGCACATTCTCAAAGTCTTGGATCTTAAAGAGTAGCCTTCCAATTGGTTTCAGTAACTCACAGATCATTCTTAGTCTCCTGTCAGTGTTTAATAATTTTTAAAATAAACACATTTATGAATGAATAATCACTGATCCTGGTTATTATGGGTTGTGTGATAAAGTTATAGATCTAAAACTATTTTCATTGAAACACAGCATGGTCTTCAAAGAAATTGAAACTCATTCTCCATTCTGATTCATGAGATAATGCTCTGATAATTACTCTTGCTTCATCCACAGTGTTCTTCAACTTGAAAATGTGAAAACACTAGTTATTTTTTTAACATGAAAAGTATTTCA
>NW_016813642.1:813277-831635 GCF_001698545.2 Rhinopithecus bieti
GAAAACACTAGTTATTTTTTTAACATGAAAAAGTATTTCAAAGAATAATAATTTAAAATATTTTTAAATTATTTAAAATATTTCTATTTCTAATTTAAAATATTTCATTTACTACTGCTATTATTTCATCCATGTACATCTAATAAAGCTATTGTCAAAATGACAGCCTCACATGCCCACTTAAAATAATTCATGTTCCCTGAAAAAAAAAAAAAAAACAACTTTACAGCATTGTATATAGCATAATGGTGGTATCACTTTTTTCTTCACTTCTTAATTATGCACTAGCATCAAGCTTCTTGATCAGGGCAGACCTGTGAGGTGCCAGCACAGTGTACAACTCTACAGACTCCTCTGTTTCTGCAGTCCAGATGGATGGTAATCCCCAGGAGTGATACAGTGCACAGCCAAGGAACTGTGGCAGTGGCAAAGAGAATGAAGAAAGACCCTGGTGAAGGCCCAGGACAGAACAGAAAGACAATATATAAATTGAATACAGTTATCTGTTCAAATTCTATGTCTCTTTGTGGTTTCCTTCTTTATGGGTGATCTGGGTAGTACAACTTCATGTCCATCACACCTGCTCCAGACACAGATTAAAGAAGAGACCGAGGAGACAAAGAAGTGCTTACAACTGGTCTGAAAAGTCCAGGAGGATCTTCACTGTGAGCAGGAGTTATCAAGACAGACAGCTCCTTAGCGTTAACAGCATCAATTACTAGTGGCTTTAGAACCTATATAATCTGGGAACTGAAAATATATTAGATAAGGTTCACAATCTGAGAGCCTATGTTGAAAGATGGGAATGCTGCCAACTTCAGGTAGGGCAGAGAGGATAAATTCCAGTAAGCAGTTGAAAAAGAATTGTGCTCCTAAGAAAGTTAGGTGGGAGGTTCTTGTTTCTTTTTTCTTTCTTTTGATTTTATTTTTTTAATTTTATGTTTTTGTGACAGGATCTCTCTCTGTCACCCAGGCTGGAGTGCAGTGGCACAATCACATCTCACTGCAGCCTCAACTGATCCTCCCACCTCAGCCTCCCAAGTAGCTGGGACCACAGGCATGCACCACCATGCCTGGCTAATTTTATTTTTTGTAGAGACAGGGTCTCGCTATGTTGCCCCAGCTGGTCTCAAGCTCCTGGGCTCATGCAATCCTCCTGCCTCAGTCTGCCAAAGTGCTGGGATTACAGGCATAAGCCATCATGCCCAGCCAGGCTCTTGTTTCCAATGGCCCTTGGCTCTCACAATTTCCATTCTTCTTTTCCAGGAATCTTCCACAGGATGCTTCTGTACACTAAAGCATGGAATATGAAGGACTTCATATGTACTTTTGAATTAATTTAAAAATTCCTCTCACTATTTTAATTTCTGCCTTTACAAGCCTGGAACCACAATGTCATAGGTATTTTTATAGACAAGTATTACTTTTACTTTTAATATGGTTATGGACATATATTTTTGCCCAGGAGAATAGCTTTGTATATGTGTATGTTTGTTCTGCTTTCATTGGAAAAAGAAATATAAGAAAAGTCTAAAGAATATGTTGACTCACTGAATTGCAAAAAGCCCTCAAAAGAAAACTTACGACTTTTTAAGAAAAAATACAGCAATGTAGAAAGGCCTATTCAAGACATTCAGGAATGCTGAAGGCCAGGTAGGTGCACCTGTGCTCTATGATCTGCATAGAAGAGATGAACTAAGCCTGTGAGGCCGCACAGTCAAAGGAGTAAGAGCACAATGTCAGCATGAAACAGTCTTTGTACAACTCCTTGGTATAACACGTCTTCCCTCTTCATTGATGTGACTTGGGCAAGTTATTGAGGCTTACTAAGTGTCAGTGTTCCCTTCTGGAAAATGAAGATGATAAAATGGGATTAGCATGAAGGTTAAATAAGATAATAGATGTGAAATTACTAGCATAGGGTCTGGAACAGGGTGAGCAATAATAAATATAAGTGATATTATTATCAAATGCCATTTTGAAAGATCAGCATCAAAGTAAAAATAAAACAGTGAAAAGGAATGAAAGGGTGAGAACACTCAGACAGTCGAAAATTTTTAAGAACAGTTGGCCCTGAATGGATTCTGGGTAACAATGTTTGAGGGTAGTAGCAGGAGTTTGAGAAACAATTTTGAAAAAAAAACTAAGAGAGGAAGGATGAACCCTGCTAGAAAACATGTTTGCTTAGAAGCCCAGGTGTAGTTAACAGAGTCACAAAAAAAATTTAAATTTGTCCATTGAATTTGATGATGCAGAGGTGGTCAATGGCCTTTGCTAAAGCAGTATTAAAGGAGAGAAACCAGGAGTCAGATCACACTAAGTTTTAGAGAAGTGGGAAAGCTGGGAAGGAAAGTGACTAGTACATTTTCAATAAGTTGGATAAGAGTTTAAATAAGAGATGGGGGCACCTAAAGGAAAATGAAAGGGAAAAATTGGAGAAAATGGAAGATACTTATATAATGAGGGAAAGAGAGAATAGACAGGATACTAGGTGGAACAGGGTCCCGGAGCAATGAAATGAGATGGCCTTATGAATTAAGGCACAGCATTTGGCCTGAAATGAGAGAATTGAACACATTCTGTAAATAAAGGTAGAAATAGGGAAATATTGGTTTACATACTATAATATTAATAATAATTATTGAAAGAGACTCAGGAGGTTTGTGGTAGACTAAGTACATGCATGCTTTCCCTCCCTCTTAGAATCCATTAGAATGATGGCACAGAAGTTCAAAAAACAAAATATACATGACTCTACAACACTGAAAATAATCTATGCTGGGTCATCAAAAAAAGTTTCAATAATTTCTTAAAGAGTGAAAAAAAAAGGAGTGTTTTGAAGAATAAAATAAAGCAAGGCAAACAGTCCAGAACACGTACCAAGGGGGCTTTTCACCAGAACCGGAAAGAGCAGAAATGCCACTGAAAACAAATCAGAGGGATGAGTTAAATGTCCACACAAGGAACAACCTCACTAGCCAGCACCTCCACTCCCTTCCTCTGCTCCCATCTGAGTGAGCAGAAGCATTCATGTTTTTCTCCAGGCAGAAAAAAGAAGCCTCTGATCTAAAGATGAGCAAAAGTCGAACTTCTGTGACTGTTAGTGTCTTAAATGAAATTCCCTCTCGTTAGAATGCTGAAAACCTTCTCTCTCACTTTATAGCAAACTCTATCAGCGACATGACTGGCCCCAGTTATACCCAGACTCTCCAGTGACTTTACTACTCCAAGGGACCCATCAGGCAACATACCTTTTTATGCAATGCAGCAAAAAGCCACAGGAACCCACCTAGACCAATCAGCCCATGGTTTCAGATTTAAATATAAATAGGCAATGAGGGTCAACAAGCACATAAAAAGAGCCAGCCACACACACACAAAACACCAAAATAAAGACAAAAACATTGCCCTAAGATAATTTAGAGAACACGAAAGAATAACAGCCAAGATTTGGAAATAACCTAAATGCCCATCAGCAGCTGAATGGATAAAGAAAATGTGGTACACTACTGAAAATAATGATATTTCTCTGAAAATGGAATACTATTCAGCCTTAAACAAGAAAGAAATCTGCCATTTTTGACAACATGGATGAACCTTGAGGACATTTTGCTAAATGAAATAAGCCAGTTGCAAAAAGATAAATACTGCATGATTTCACTTATGTGATTTATCAAAAATAGTCACATTCATAGCATCAAAGAACACAAGGATAATTGCCAGGGGCTGTGGGAATGAGGAAATGGAAAGTTACTAATGAATTAGCATAAAGTGTCAGTCAAGCTATGGAGATCTGCTGTGCAGCATTGCAGCTGTGGTCTACAATAATGGATTGTATTGTACACTAAAGAATGTATTAAGATGGTAGATCTCATGTTAAGTGGTCTTACTTCAATTAAAATAAAGTTTTTTTTAAAAACCTCCGATAAGTATTATAGTCATAGAGTTTCAAGATAACTTGTTTTAAATAAAATAGAACAAAAGAGTATAGATGAGAAATGTAATTACTGAGATAGATGCATTCATACACACATTCATACATGGCAAAAGAAAACCAAATGGATTAAGATATAAGAATTAGAAAATCTGGCAAACCAAATTCAGTAATACATCAACAAACTTATCGACCACAATCAAGTAGGCTTTATTCCTGGGATGCAAGGTTTGTTCAACAAACACAAATCAAGAAATGTGACTCATCACATAAACAGATCTAAATACAAAAACCACATGACTATTTCAATAGACGCAGAAAAGGCCTTCAAAAAATTCAACATCCCTTCATGTTAAAAATGCTCAATAAACTAGGTATTGAAGGAACATACCTCAAAATAATAAGCGTCATATATGACAAACCCACAGCCAATATCATACTGAACTGGCAAAAGCTGGAAGTATTCGCTTTCAAAACCAGCCTCTCTCATCACTCTGATTCAATGTAATATTGGAAGTTCTGGCCAGTACAATCAGGAAAGAAAAAGAAATAAAATGTATTCAAATAAGAAGAGAGGAGTCAGACTCTCTTTGTTTGCAGATGACATGATCCTATATGTAGAAAACCCCATCAACTAAGCCCAAAAGCTTCTTAAGCTGATAAACAACTTCAGTAAACTCTCAGAATGCAAAATAAATGCGCAAAAATCACTAGCATTACTATACACCACCAACAGGCAAGCCAAGAGCCACACCATGAATGAACTCCCATTCATAATTACCACAAAAATAATAAAATACCTAGGAAAACACCTAACAAGGGAAATAAAGGACCTCTTCAAGGAGAACTAAAAACCACTGCTCAAGGAAATCAGAGAGGATCCAAATGGGAAAATATTCCATGCTCATGGATAGGAAGAATCAATATCATGAATATGGTCATACTACCCAAAGCAATTTATAGATTCAATGTTATTTCCATTACCACCATTGACATTCTTCACAGAATTAGAAAAAATTATTTTAAAATTCATATGGAATCATAAAAGAGCCCGAATACCCAAGACGATCCTAAGCAAAACGGGCAAAGCTGGAGGCGCCATGCTACCCAACTTCCAACTATACTACAAGGTTACTGAACCAAAATAGCATAGTACTTGTACAAGAACAGACACATAGACCAATGGAACAGAATAGAGAATCCAGAAATAAGACCACACACCTACAATCGTCTGGTCTTCAAAACACCTGACAAAAATAAACAATGAAGAAAGGATTCCCTATTTAATAAACAGTACTGGGAGAACTGGACAGCCATATGCAGAAAACTGAAACTGGCCCCCTTTCTAACACTATATGCAAAAATCAACTTAAGATGGATTAAAGACTTAGATGTAAAACTCAGCACTGTAAAAATCCTAGAAGAAAATCTAGGCAATACCATTCAGGACATAGGCATGGGCAAAGATTTCATGACGAAAACACCAAAAGCAGTTGCAATAATAGCAAAAGTTGACAAATGGGATCTAATTAAACTAAAGAGCTACACAATGGGAAAAAATGTTTGCAATCTACCCATCTAACAAAAGTCTGATATACAACATCCATAAGCAACTTAAACAAATTTCCAAGAAAAAAACAAAAAACCCCATTAAAAAGTGGGCAAAGTACATGAACAGACACTTCTCAAAAGAAGACATACATGCAGCCAACAAACATATGAAAAAAAGCTCAAAATCACTGATGATGAGAGAAATGCAAATCAAAACCACAGTGAGATGCCATCTCACACCACTCAGAATGGCTATTACTAAAAAGTCAAAAAGCAGCAGATGCTGGTGAGGTTGTGGAGAAAAAGGTTTGCTTTTACACTGTTGGTAGGAGTGTAAATTAGTTTAACCATCATGGAAGACAGTGTGGCGATTCCTCAAAGACCTGGAGGCAGAAATACCATTTGACCCAGCAATCCCATTACTGGGTATATACACAAAGAGATATTAATCATTCTATTATAAAATACGATGAACACACATGTTCATTGTAGCACTATTCACAATAGCAAAGACAGAATCAACTAAATGCCCATCAGTGATAGACTGGGTAAAGGAAATGTGGTACATATACACCATGGAATACTATGCAGCCATAAAAAGGAGTGAGATCCTTTCCTTTGCAGGATAGATAGAGCTGGAGGCCTTTAGCCTCAGCAAACTAATACAAGGACAGAAAACCAAACACCACAAGTTCCCACTTATAAGTGAGAGCTGAACGATGAGAATACATGGACACATGGGAAGGAACAACACACACTGAGGCTTATTGGAGGATTTGGAGTTGGAGGAGAAGGAAGAGCATGAGTAAGAATAGCTAATGGATACTGGGCATAATATCTAGCTGATGGGATGCTCTGTGGAGCAAACCACCATGGCACATGTTTACCTGTGTAACAAATCTGCACATCCTGCACACTTGCCCCTGAACTTAAAATAAAATATAAATAAATAAATAAAACACTTGGAATAGTACCTGGGGAAAAAATAATCAGAGAATCTATGAGAATCTATTATACAAACTATGAGAGACATGAGTGTTAAGTATTAAGCTATTTAAAATGTAATATAAAAATATAATAATAGCCAGTAAAATACGAAAAGCCTAGGAAAATGTATATTTTCCTGTATGTATTTATAAAAGAAATAAAAAATAGTACTTCAGGCTACCAAAGAGTAACTTCAAAATGGAGAGCTATAGCGTGTTTTCAGAATTCATGATGCCATTCGTATAAACCTAAAAGCACATAAAGCGATGGTATAGGTTCCTTCGGTATGTAGACATGTGTTGGAAAAATATCCAGAAAATATATGTGTACTTATGAGAATTGATAGTGTAGAGGATGGGAAAAGGGAAAGGATTGATGGATGTGATCAAGAAAGGGTTAAGCAGTTATCTCTAGCAGATTTACATATGCTTCTTCATTAATTTGATTCATGTATATATCGATGAATGTTATGTTATTCCCATACCTTTGTAATTGTTTTACACATTTTATAATTTTGAAATATTCCTGGGAATTATGTGTTTCTTTCATATCTTAAAAAAATGCAAGCAAAATATGTAAGTTATTGAAATTTTTAAAAGTCTGACAGGTTTATTATACCTTGTTCTTGCAATGCACACTCAAGGCTTAAATCTATTGTGCTTTCAGGTGCAACGATAAAAACCATTTTATTTACTTCAAAGGCATTGATTCCTTGATTAATAACTACGTCTTTAGAAGGGAAAAACAACTTCATTTCTTTTCGGCCACAACAATCTCGATGTCCCAAAGTTTCTCTTCATTTGGCAGCTGTCATAGCAGCTGAGGCTATCATTTTTATCTCAAGGGAAAAAATGGGAACCTGCTGTAAACTGTTCAAATCCTGAATTTACTGAAGCCTTAATTGCAAGCTACAAATCTAATTGATGCCACAAAACAGTCACTAACTTGCATCATTTGAGTCTAAATGTTAAAATCTGCATTTTCCATTTAAAATTCTAAGAGAAATATTAAGAAATACTGGAAATTATCAAACATAATCAAAAGTGGGATTCTCCCCCCATTTTGTTTTATTTTGCTTTCTTTTGTTTGATATAACATATGGAACAGAATAGAATTACCCCACTTGAACAGCAATTTGTATAAGCAAATCCCTAGTTTCCTAACTATACAAAAGGAGTGTTACAACATAATTTAAACAGTAATTTCCTGTGTTGATTTTTTAAATATTTGATTTAATAATAAATTTCAAATCTCACATATATTTAGAACAAAGTTGCTTCTAAGTTAGTTTGACCCTTTCTAAAATCACAACTCTGATTTTAGAAATTTAGTAATCATATCATTACCCAAATGAAGCTCAGATTTTCTCCATGTAACCTACCCTTAAAGAAAGACCTATTCTGTGCAATCTGCTGTGCCCTGAGAGATCAGAAATATGTAAAACATTGCCCTACTATTGGAAAGTTCTGAAAATACAGAAAATTGATGAGTTTTTATAAAATACAATAGTTGGTTGATTTCACACATCAAAAATTTGAACTGGGATGCCTACTCTCCATAGTTTTCTTTCTCAGAATATTGATATTCTGTCAGCATTTTTCATTCTGGCACTTGATTTTTTTTGCTCTATTTTGCAGCATTTAAATTATGCTATGTTATTTTCTTGTGGTTGTATGCGTTTAAATCTTATATTCCAGAGATAATAATGGTGGCTGATATTTATGGGGAATTTGCTTTGCCAGAGCTTATGCTTGGCCTTTTGTGTGAACTGGTTTAGTTAATCTCCACAATAACTGAGATAAATACTGTTACTACCTCTATTTAATAGATGAAGACATTGAGTCATAATGAGGTTAATTAACTTGCCGATGACTCCAAGTAAGCAGCAGAGCAAGAAGAACTTGTCCTCAGACAAGTTGTCATTGGACCTGTAGATTTTAATTACCTCACCAAAAATTAAACATCAGATATTTATGTCTTTGTGTCACTTCAGAATGTATAGGACAGTGCATACAATATGTTATTTTTACACAATCATACCTTTCACATATAAAGAAATTAGACTCAGATAGTAAATGACATTCCTTACATCACATTGCTAGTAGGTGTCAGAGATGGGACTAAACTTAGGTGTGTTTAACACCAGGTCTAATGATTTTTCCACTGTATCATAGCTTTCTAGAAAACATGACCATTTTAGGTGATACTTCTAAGTCTTATTTCTAATTTTTCCAATTAGAAGTTGAGACAGTGGTTCATGGAAAGCAAATCATAGTTTAATGCTAAAAGCTGTGGAAGAAATAATTTGGGAAGAAAAATTTTTATCAACTCATACAGGACATTTTATTATGGTTCTAAATTAGGGAACTACCTGAGTTGCTTAAAGATACATAAGAGGTTTCATATAAAGAACAATAAAAATAATAAATAAATAAATAAAGTGTAGTATTAGACCATCAACTGATAACATCAGCTAAAATCTTGTCTAGGTATTACAGTAATTGACACAGTTTTTCTTCTCTGTAGTTGCTTCCAATAGAAGATAATATATTCGTTCTAGAAATAACTATAATTATAGCAAACACTATTTAACATTTACTACATGGCAGGCATTGTTGTGATTCTAAATCAGGAAACTATCTGAACTGCTTAAAGATACATAATAGGTTTCAAGTAAAGAATAATAAAAATAATAAATAAATAAAGTGAACCATTAGACCATCACTTGATAACATCAACTAATATCTTGTCTAGGCATTATGGTAATTGACATAGTTTTTCTTCTCTGTAGTTGCTTCCAATCCAAGATAATATATGAGTCCTTTGAAGAACTATAATTATAGCAAACATTATTTAACATTTACTATGTGCCAGGCATTGTTGTAAGCCATTTGCATGAGTTGACTATTATCTTTAAAATTCTTGCAAGAGCTCTATGAGGCAGTTACTGTGGTTATCACAATTTTTAGATGAGGAAAAGGAAGCACAGAGAAGTTTAATAATTTCCCAAGCTTAGATACCTGGTGTGTCTCCAGAGTCAGTGCTTTTTACTTCCGTTGCATATTAATGTGAGTGCCTACCATATGCCATGGGCTCTAAATATATTATTGCTAATTCTCTTGAGACACCAACATTACAAAGTAGATAATGCTTAGGCTTGCTTTACAGATTGAAACCTGAAGTTCAGCAGAGTTAGGTAATTTGCCCAAAATCACTCACCAACTATGTGCTTAAACCAAGATTCACATCCGTCAAGCGCAGTGGCTTATGCCTGTAAATCCCAGAACTTCAAGAGGCCAACGCAGGCAGATCCCTTGAACTCAGGAGTTCAAAACCATCCTGGGCAAGATGGAGAGATCCTATCTCTACAAAAAATACAAAAATTAGCCGGGTGGTGGCACACACCTGTAGTCCCAGTTACTCAGGAGGCTGAAGTATGAGAATCGCTTGAGCTAGGAGGTCAAGGCTGCAGCGAATCATGATCACATCATTACACTCCAGCCTTGGCAACAGAGCAAGACCCTGTCTCAAAAAAAAAAAAAAAAAAGAAGGATTCAAACCCAGGTTCACCTTACTTGGAAAATCATGTTTTTCAACTGTACAACTTGACTTTCCACTCTATAAATAAATCCATCATGAAAAAAATAGTGTTAGCTGGTCACATTTGGCTATTACATCTGTTAGCCTATTTCCTATACTCACATCAGCTGCATTAACATAGAGATCACCGAGGCATAAATTGCCTTTTCTTTGTAAAACAGCAGGACCCTAAATAGCCTATTTATGTTTTAAATTGTGCAGGATTTGATGTTTCTTGGAGAAAATATTTTATGGTCACAGTGTACAAAAAGCAACATGTTTCAAAGACAAAATGAAATTTTGGTTTTGGAGATTGCCAAGTGTGTGACAAAGTCGCAAAACCCAGACAGTATAAACAACCATGTCACATTCTCTTCCTAGTAATGCAAGACATGAAACTTCAGATTTCCTGGATCTGAACTGACCCTTCAGGATGTGTCAATGACATCTGATATAAAAAGAATCTGAACTACCTGAACATTAGGCTTTAACATTATTAGATGTTTGCTGCTAATTGCTCATTTGATTTTAATAAAGATAAGTAATAACGTTAAATAATTTGGGATATAAAATATTACTAATAGAGTTGGATTTCACTGCCATAGTCTGATTTAGAAGTCTGACCAAAAGTGCTCAATGGTACGGTACCCTTTAAAAGTAAAGAGAAATGATGTGTCAATGTAATTTCATCTACTACAACAAATGTACCACTCTGATTCTGAATATTGACAGTGGGAAAGTCTGTGCATGTGTGGCGGCAGGGTATATGGAGACTCCCTACTTCCTGCTCAATTTTGCTGTGAACCTAAAACTGTTCTGAATAAAGCCTATTTAAAAACTTAAGAAAGTGGCTAGGAGCAGTGGCCCATGCCTGTAATCCCAGCACTTTGAAAAGCCAAAGAAGGAGGATCTCTTGAGCCCAGGAGTTTGAGACCAAACTGGGCAACATAGTGACACTCCATCTCTACGGAAAAAAAAAATTTAAAAATTAGCCGGGCATGGTGGCACATGCCTGTAGTCCCAGCTACTCTGCAGGCTGAGGTCGGGGGATCACCTGAGCCTAAGAGTCTGAGGCTGCAGTGAGCTATGATCATGCCCCTGTACTCCAGCCTGGGCAACAGAGTGAGACCCTGTCTCAAAAAAAAATCATAATTTAAAAATTTAATAAAGTAAAATATAAAATTCATAGACAGTTGAGTTGCCATTTACACAGCAGACATGTGTAGAAGTGAAAGAACTATCTTCTATAAGTAAATGAAGATGTGAGGCTGCAATATTTGCCGTTTGCCTACAAATGAAGAACATTATTATGGAACTTGTCTGTACAAGATGTTGGCTATGACTATTTTCACAGGCAGACTTTCAGGGATTAAATGAGACAACTGTTCCTTGGTATGCATGGGAGATTGGTTCCAGGACCTCCCCAGGTACCAAAATCCACAGATGCTTAAGTCCCTTATAGAAAAAGATGCAGTATTTTCATGTAACTTATGCACATCCTCTTGTATATTGTAAATCATCTCTAATAACTTGTAATGCTGAACACAATGTAAATGTTATGTAACTGGCTGTTGTATTATATTGTTTATGGAATAATGACAAGAAAAGAAAAGTCTGTACGTGTCAGTACAGATACAATTTTATTTTTTCAGAATATTTTTGATTGGTTAAATCCATGGATATAGAACTCACAGATAAAGGGCTGACTGTATACATTCTTTACCTCATCCCAGAGTCATGTTTAGAGACAGCCTCATCATTTCTTAATTTTGCCTTTAAAATAGAGTTAAAAATTAATGGAGAGTTTGAAACTCTAGGGAAAAGGAAGAAAAGGGAAATGAAACATTTTTTGTTCAGAAGGAGCTGTCATCAGAAGTGGTGGCCAGACTGCTTGGAAACAGCAAACCTTCTTGTTGAAGGAAAGCCCTAAAGGAGACACTGATCTAATGTATCTTGACCCTTCTGAGAGCAATCTTAGCTCCTCTTTAATTGTATTTTGAATCAAAACATTCAAATAATGTTTCTGTGCTACTCCTTATTTGGACTCTGAGGGAAGTTGGTTGGATGAAACAATTTTTGTAACATCTTTGCATGGTTACAGAAGTCTGTAATTTAGGGAAGATCAAAATTATCTTTCTGATAGTGCTTTTTATACTTATTTTCTCTCCCAAAGTACAAAAGATTTCCTTAATGCTTTACTCTACTTTGCAGATTTGTTCTCTTGGCTGTTGCCCAACCCTCAACTTTTATGCTCAGCAAAATTGAAATGAATTTTTCTACTCTCTTGTTTTAATTCTAGTTTACAGGCACTTCTGTTTTCTTAACAAAATAAGTTGGTGGCTAACAAAAGATGAACATTAGGGCTTATTGGTTCTGTCCCTGAAACCACAGGAAATTGGAGATGCTGGCCAAACATTCAATTTTCAGTGCTTCATGCATAAACTTGGCCAATCTTTTGATTATTTCCTCAATCCTTTGCAGTCATCTTAAACTTTTTTGTCTTACAATTTCCTGAAATAACCAATGCAATGTGGCATCCATGTCATATACACAATGGCTTTGAGCTATTCTTACAGATGTCAAAGCTCTCTGGAAGTTTCTAAATTGTAATTTTTATTTTAGTGGTCCCGTACCTCAGAGACAATGAAAATGAACCTACTGCCATCACCAAAGGGCTGCTTAAAGATTGAGCAACCACCACAGAAAATCTTCCTCTTACCCACCCTCTCTACCACTCTTGTTTTTATTTCCAGAGTCCCTGTCTTTACTCGTGAAACAACAACCTCTTTTATAAATATAAACTGTGTTTATATTTAATTACTTTTCATGTTGTATTTATTTCATTTATGAATTGTTAACACTTTGTATGATTTTCCATCATTTTGATTCCTAGGTTATTTTCTAGGTCGTTGAATGCTATTCTTTAGGTATGTACCACTTGGGTCATACAGTTTCCATGGCAATAAGAATACAGTGGACAGATATATATACTAAAGGAGAGATGACTTGTGGAGGCAATGCAATTTGTTCACATAGCAAGGTCCTAGAATAATCAAGAGGGCTTAATCCTACCCTCTCTAGTCCCAAAGGATGCATATTAAACCAATGAGGGAAAGTTGTATGTTTGCTTTAAAGAATGAACTTTCTAATAATTAGATTTATTCAATATGTGCTGAGAAAAGGAGGTTGTATGCATGAGTTTCCAAGCACTGGAGATGTAATAGCCATGACCAAGGAGGGGCATGGTTCAATGGGATCTGAGATCCCTCCCAACCCTGAGGTTCCACAGCTCTCTATTTCATCATGGGATGGGCACCATATACAGAATATATGTTCATTTAGTATTCATAGAAATCATGGGAAAAACTCAGAGAGCTGAGCTTCTTCGATTCCTACTAGAACTACAACTTCATATGCTGGTTTTTCAGCCCTGACTCTGTCTTGACTTGCAGTATGGGGATTTGGGGTGAGGGATTTAATGCTTCTGTGAGTATTATGCATTTGTAAATGAAAAGGTGGGACCATGGTGTCACAATGACTAGAACAGTGAGATCTGGGTTCCAGTCTTGGCTTTGTCACAAATTGGATTAGCAAATCTCTGAGGTTCTTCCTGCTTTAATATTCTTTGGATAAGAACATACCTCAGAGTAACTGATTAAAAGCAACCAGTGAATATGATGGCACTTAGACTTATGAAGCACAAAACTACTATTTTTTCGTCAATCATTCTCTTTACAATAATTAAACAGGAGATATCATTGTCTTTCCTGTCTGGTCTCAGGAAATAGTTTCAGTGTCAGTAGGCAAGCAGGAAAAAAATGTTATACCCAGATTAATAACATCTGTTAAGGTTAACTGTCAACTTGCTCTTACTAGCAGGAGATGTTTTCAAACATTCGGTCACTCAGCAACTATTTATTAAACATCTACAAATTTTCAAACACTGGGATGCCAGGTGCTGGGGATAAAATGGTAGGTCACAGACAAGGAAATACACATTCCTTTACTTGAGAAGTTCTCTTTCTGGTGGAAAAGACAAATGTGTAGTAGGCAGTAATAATAAGTTGGCCTATTGCAGCATAAACTAAGATTCAGGACTAGATAGAGGCGGACAAGTGCTTGGAAAATGTACATGACTTGTTCTGGGCACTCAAAAAAAAAAAATTGGATGCTGAGTTCTTCATCTCTCAGTTGCTAGGCATAAGTCTCAGCACAGTGAGTCATCAGGGCTTAAAATTCAGTGGCAATAATACCTCCATTTGTGTGGTGCAGAAAGAGCACAGTTAGCCGTCACAACTTGTTACAGAAACAGATCAATCAATGCTTGATAAGGTTAATCCACTTCGAACATGACAAGGCACGAAGAGGTTGACACCCAGAACTTCCCTCAGCTCCATTTAAGTTCAGCCCAGCGCCCCACAGTCAGCCAATGTATGTGCTGTTTGAACAAGACATATTTCTGCTCATGATTAATATTACCTTTAGAGTTTAGTTTGGAGAATCAGATCAGCAGGCATCAGTTTTCTGCTTTCGCTTTCTCCTGTCTTCTGTCCCAGTTCACTCTTCCAGACAGTAAAGGGTCTCCGTTCTTTTTGCGAATAGTTTAAGGAGTTTTAGACAAACATTGAAAGTCTCCCTTATTTGAAGATTTCAGCTTGGTACTGATGCTTTCTGTCTGTTGGAGAGCACTTGGATAGTGAATTACCTCATTGTTTTCAGATTAGAGCAATTCAGTGAGACGTGTGGGTGTCTAACTGAAAGACCACAGTTCTTTAGAACCAGCCTGGTGGTGATGCTGGTCCCAAGAAACAGGGTTGGTTTGTAATCTAATTCAAAAAGGCTGTTACAAATGCAAAAACAAAGCAGGCATTTCACATGTGCAAAAGGCCACTTGCGAAAAGCCTCCATGGAATTCACATTAATTTGGATTTGATAATTTTTTGATTTGGACACCAGCATTCTAAGCTATTTATCTAAAATACAAAAGTTAGGTACTAGAAGACTATTTAAAAACTGTTTCCTACACTGTTTTTATCATAACATCGTGTAGGCAGCTCTGAACTGTCTGTATTTAAGAATGCATTTATTTATTGTATTTATACCAACTTTGTTTCAAAAATTATTTTCAGTGGCCAGGCTATCAGTGTGATCTTTACATTAATTACAAACCCAAAGCAGGCTTGGTTTCTACTTGGGGAGCCTATCTTACTGAAAATTTTATTCCATTTGCTGAAAATGACAATGATATGAAAGCTCCAGGCAGTGCGAGAAGGACTGCTATTCAGTCCACAAAAGAGCAGGACTTAACTAGACATCTCAGTTGGAGCAACACTAGCAGCAGCCAACTCCAACTCAGGCTGGCAAATACTCTTGGCACGAAGCTTAAGTAACAATAGTGCAGTAGGTGCCACAGCAGTGCCCTCGCAGGCCTGCTGACTGCTCAGGCAGGAAAGCAGAAAAGAAAGACAAACCCAGTATTTAGTCAAATTTTTCTTGGCTATCTTCAAAAATAGGGTCTCTACTGCTGCACTCTCAATCATGAGCCTTATTGAACTATCTTTAAAATGATATCTTTTATAAAAGCTTGGATTCCTTTATTCAGGAGAGGCATTTCAATCCACATGAAGAAATGTAAATTCCAGACAGGCCTTTTTGAATAAGTAGGTACACTCAGAGTGCATTTGCCCACCTTCTTCTACCCTAGATCCATTCCTTCACTTTGTTTCAATCCTAAGGTCTTCTGGCTCTAGAAAGTCACTGAAATTTTTCTTATTAAATTTGTGAATGACCACTTTCAAAAGTTATGTTACTTGGCGTCTCAGCAACATTGACCGATTTTAACCACTTCTTCCTTTTTGAAATGCTCTCTTTCCTTGTCCTCTCTGATCCTTCTACCTGTTTCTACCTTTCCTTCTCAAAGTTTCATTTCCTTTGCCTTTTCTTCAACACCATGTTTTCTTGGGTCCTGATCTGCATCCTCTTCTAGTTTTATATTATCTTCCTAGGCTGTCACATCTGTTCTCAGTGCTTTAGCTGCCAAGTATATCGGGTGGTTTCAGCAAGCACTTCCAATTCCAATGAACTCTAGTCCTATTTAGTCAATTGTCTCCTAACCACATACAGGCCCAACAGACTCCTCGAACTGAATATATGCAAAAGGGAGCTCTTCCTCTCTTGCATGTCTGCAACCTGCTTCCCTTCTTTGTTGTCCCATATGTCCTCAACTGGCACAGCATCTACCAGAAGGACAAATGGGGAGTCATCACT
Organism: Rhinopithecus bieti; assembly: GCF_001698545.2. NCBI lineage: Eukaryota > Metazoa > Chordata > Mammalia > Primates > Cercopithecidae > Rhinopithecus > Rhinopithecus bieti. The sequence continues at coordinate 829,596 of NW_016813642.1, forward strand.
GACTCTTCCCTTTGATCAGTCCCATACTTAATCCATCAGCAGGTCTTGTTGAATTTACTTTCTTAATAGCTCCTGAATCTATCCATCTTCTTTTTGTCCTTTGCTGCCAGCTGTCAACCTAAATTTTTGACCTCACATACCCACTCAGGGCCTACAACAATATCATACATTTTTCCAACTAGGTTGGTTGTTTTAATAAGTATCTAACTTAAAACCAGTAAATGTCTTCCCATTGCCCTTGGGATAAATTCCAAGATTGTAAATATGCCCCGTAAGTTTCAGAGCTGGCTTTTCTCTGGCATCATTTTGGGCCACAACTATTTGCTAGTTGTGATGAGGGCCCATTGGCTTCTCTTAAAGTATGACCATCCCCGTCTCAAGGCATCTCACATGCTGTTCTCTGTTTGGCATAGAGAGGTTCACTCTTATATGTCCTTCCAGTTTCAAACTCAATTTCCTTCCCCTTGCCAAATGCTCTGTCAGCCCCATATATTTCCCCTATCATAATAGTCATTAATTTTTATTCTCATAACTTTTTTGACAACTGTTTTTTGCCAATACACTGTAAACTCCATAAGGGCAGGGTCTAATTTATCATTATTTCCCCCAAGTAACTGAGGACATGGACCCTTAATGAATATTTCTGAGGGTATAGAATAATGGTTTTATATGCATTTTGTGTAATGATGAGTATAAACTATAAACATTTTAAATGCTTTACAGAAATTTTAGTTATGAGATAAAATGTGCCTTTGCATTTATTCATAGGAGGAAATACTGGCATTTGTGTGCCGGTTGATATTTGAAGGAGATAACAATGAAGTCATATTTCTATCATTTCCTTAATATAGAAGGCATCTATTCTCTGTAAACTTCTTCTTTATTTTTGGCAGAAAACTAAACACAAATGGGTTGTGGCAAAATGCAATTGGGAAATTTTATGTCCATTTTTTTCCCTTTCCCCAAATTATTTATGTTGCTCTGCTTCTCTACTCTACTAGCTGGAGATGACAAGAGAATATTGATGTAAAAACCAAGGCCTAGAGCGACAGTGGAGGCCAGAGAGGACAAAAGGACAGTAGGCAGAGAGTTCCTTCCCTCCGCCCTACTCCTGTGAATCTTCTCTCCTTACCCAAGTGCCACCCCGAGGAAAAGAAAGGCAGGCCCTTGTGAGGAAAACAGCTCTTCTTGGAAGCTGGAACTTTGATTGTTGGAATCCTGTACTGACTGAACAATTACCTGAAAGGCATTGCAGTCAACAGAGGCCGAGTTACCCACAAGCGTAAATATTGGTTGTCATTACACAGCAGACATAAAGACTTGTGAGTTAGGTTCAATTTTTCGGGAAAATCAAAGAACATTAAATTTCTGTTCATCAGAGCCATAGTGCAAAGGTTTAAATCTAATGTGGAGTAAAGTCCAATCCTTAGTCTTCCTCAATATCATACTTAGGAGACTGCCGGACTTCTGAGTATAATAGCTAGGTCTCATCCATCTAATTGACTCAAGAAAGAAAAGTTTCAGTTTCAGATGTGAAATATTACCCTTTCCAAACTATCATTTTACTTAAAATATGAATAAGAACTATCTAGGGTTACAAGGAAGCACAATCAAACACTCATAAGAAAAGGACCAAGTCTTTTCCCTTACTCTTGATATGAGGCAATTTTGTCTCCTCCATCTCTTCGCTTTTCAACACCACTGAAATCTTCTCTCTCTACCTCCTCCTGTCTCTCACAGCCTCTATTTTTACCTATCTGACATTTTAAAAAATGAATACAAATTAAAAACGATAAAAAAAAAATGAGTTTCAGTTTTTTGAAACTCTTCTAGCCTAAAGTGAACTATCTTTAAAAATGTTGACCAGGCATATAAATCAAGAGTTGATAAAGAAAAGGATTAAGATAAAATATAAATTATTATATTTAAAATGTAATAAGTGATCATTTTCTCCTTGCCCCTATAGAGCTGACTGACATAATTTTCTGTTGTCAATCTTTAACATAAACTTAATTAGATCTATTGGTAATAGAATAATGG
>NW_016813642.1:832585-881025 GCF_001698545.2 Rhinopithecus bieti
TTTTTCGAGAGAGGGTCTTGCTCTGTCACCAGGCTGGAGTGCAGTCCTGCGATCTCAACTCACTGCAACCTCCGCCTCCCAGGTTCAAGCATTCCCCTGCCTCAACCTCCCACGCAGCTGGGACTACAGGCATGCGCCACCACGCTGGGCTAATTTTTTGCATTTTATTAGAGAAGGGATTTCACCATGTTCGCCAAGATGGTCTCGGTCTCCTGACCTCGTGATCCGCCTGCCTCAGCCTCCCGAAGTTCTGGGATTACAAGCATGAGCCACCACACCTGGCCAAGTTTACATTTTTTAAACCCAATCCATACTCCAAAATATTATCTTCTAGAAATAATTTCGAGGACAATAAATAGTGAAACACCAGTGTCCAAGGAAACAGTTGGAAAATTATTTGAGAATGAAAAGCCACTTATTATTGAGTGTATTTGGCCACCGCTCAACAGATGATAGGTTTAGTTTAATTTTTAAAGTAATTTATCAGGTTTACCTTTGTTAATAAATCCGCTGAAAAGGGTTTTCAAAAAAAAAAAAAAGTGAGCAGTTTGTAAACTGGGGAGATGCAGCCTTTGGGATGTTAAAAACCTTAGACAAATTAAATTTAACGGAGTTTAACTGAGCAAAGAGTGATTCACGAATCGGGCAGCCACTTGAGCCAGAGTATGCTCAGAGAAACTCCAGTGCAGCCAAGTGGTGAAGGAAGTTTTATGGACAGAAAAGGAAAGTGAGGTACAGAAAACAGAAGTGAGGTACAGAAACAGCCTGATTGGTTACAGCTGGGCGTTTGTCTCATTTGAACACGATTTGAACAGTCGGCCCCTCTTTGGCCAAAACTCGGCTACTGCCACAAGAGCAGGTTACAGTCTGTTTCCACCTCCATTTAGGATATAGTTCACTTATGTACAGAGAAACCTTTACGCCAAACATAAGATATGTAAGGAGGCAGTTTTAGCCGAAACTTGATTTACATGTGCAAAAAACACACAAAAAACAAAAAACCAAAACAAAACAAAACAAAACCCCAAAACAGGTGTGATCTGAGAAATAAGGAGGGGTTGCCCTTTGTAGAGAAAGTTCCTGCCCAGCTTTCCATTCTAGTCCACTATGCAAATGAGAGATGCAAATTTGTTTAGTTCTGATTGGTTGATGCAGCTCACAGTCTATTGGTTAGGTCTAAGGGGTGAAATGGATTTTCTAGCAGCCTTTGATTCAGACGACACGAACAAGAACAGACAACTATCAAAATCCCAAATTATCTTTTCTGGGAATGCAGAATACACATGTGACCTCTCTAGTCAGAAAATGACTAGTTGGCTCTGCTTTGAATTAAGGCACAGTTAGCCACTCAGAATCCACCTTGAAGGATGGCTCCTTCAGGATTCACACCTTTTATCTTACAGGCAGATTTTTGAAAAGTATGGGTTTTAATCTTTAACATATAATATTGATTGCACGCACATAACTATTCCATTTTCTTAAAACATTCACGGCAACTATCTCTTTGATAACTCCAGTAGACTATTGGAGAGAAATGATTCTGCATATTTATTTTATAATGGACATGCTAGAGAATTCATAGTAACTGTATATGAACGGCATAATCATGGTTAATTCACTTTCAGTCCAACAGTCTCAAAGCTATAATATCGTTATATGAGATGGCAAATGTAGTCTAGATGCCTGCATAGTGGTGGTAACATGTATAGTATATAATCATGTAACTGTGAACAAAATTATAAGACTGTACATTTTTTTTTTTTTTTTTTTTTTTTTGAGATGGAGTCTGGCTCTGTCGCCCCCAGGCTGGAGTGCAGTGGCACGATCTCGGCTCACTGCAAGCTCCGCCTCCCGGGTTCATGCCATTCTCCTGCCTCGGACTCCCAGGACTGTATATTCTTTAAGTTCAGCCTGAGATCTAAGCATGTTTAAAGCTCCTCAGCATCTCACTGAGTACCATGTAAATACTGGGCCTGTAGGAAGGGAAATTGGAAAGTAACAAAAGAAAACATGGGCCTCTTGTTGCATCAGGCATGTTATAACAACAATCGTGATGTGGATCCTTCGGGATTCAGCCATGCAGGCCCACCTGGTGAAATATGTAGCTGATCTCCATGAAGAGGGATCATGGAGACTGATGATCACAAATGAAGCTGGAGTATTGAGAGTAAGTAAGTATTAAGTGTATTTAAAATCCTGGTTTTTAAAAATATGTCATTGTCTGTAAGGGTAAAGACAGAAGTTGTGATTCAAGGAAGTTCATACTTCCTGAAAATTAACTAATAGTGGCAAAGAAAAGTAGGACTTTGCAATTGATCCTCTCTATACTGACATATGTTTAATGCAGGACTCTAAAGCTTTAGGCTCCTGCCTAGGAAGGATAGGAGAATTGGTACTTTACTTGCCACAACTTCCAATAATCTTTTTTTTTTTTTTTTTTTTTTTTTTTTTTTTTTTTTTTCTGCAAAGCCAGATTTGGAAGGCTTACAAAAGAGCAGCTTCCTTGGTTTGCTTCCAGAACCTCCACTTCCGTCAGGACCCAGAAACACAACAGCAGCAGCCCATCTTGTGATACTTTGGCTCCTCTACTCTGACCACCAGCCAGAAGCTGGGTGTGGAAAAAAAATTAACAGCAATAGAAACATTTCTAATTTTTAGAAAACACAAAATTGAAACTAACTAAAAAATATGGGGATGAGGTGAGAGGTCAGAGGTAAATGCTACAAATTATATCACATTTTGGCAACAAAATCACTTAGACGTTAAGTTCCATGAAAGCAATAACAATGTCTGTGGTTACTTTTCTTTTTTCGCCAAAACCTAATATTGGGGTTGTGCACTTAATAGCTGCTCAGTAAATATTTGTGGAATGAATATAAAGAAAGACTAAATTATTTGTAGTCTGCTTGAAGGATAGACTTTAGTCAACTACAGATCCTCTTCCTGTTTATTTTCTTCAGGTGAAAACATTACATGCTGGGCTTCATCAAAATAAGAGGCTTAAAACAATTATTCTGAACAAGCAGCATCACTACTGCATGTTATATATTTTCCAGAGGTGCATAAGAAGCTAAAGCAGAGAAGAGTTTTTAAGTCATCAATATTTGTACCCATAGAGCTTGACCAGCATTTCTGCTGCGCATCACCTTGAGGAAGATGCTTTCTCCAGGTACAGCAACATCACTGACTTTGCTTTTGGAGGTAAAAAGTTTTGAAACGTCACCTACAACCCTTATAGTGAAAGAGGATGGGGATGTATGTATGAAAGATTCCCTCAGATTGGTTGCAGGGTAAAGAGGTTGAGAGTTGGAGCAAGGATTGAACAGCTTCATCCGTTATCCATAGACACTTTCATTTCTGAGTACTGCTTTGTGAAGGTAGAGGTTGCAAAGACACACAGACACCAGCCCTTATCCTTCTAGGTCTTATACTCTGGCAACCCCTTCACCAGCTGTATCTTCTTATAATTTCTTCTGCTTAAACTATAATTAATTTTATTTTTGAAAATTAATAATTAATTTAGGTTTATATATTTATATATTGTTCTAAAATCTATTGCATTTATCTATATTTTCACAATTACCATTTATATTATTAAGCCCTTTTCTACCCTAAGTTCTGCTTATATTACTATTTTACACTCAAATATTTGAAGATGTATTACAAACATGAAATTCTGCCCCAAAGACACCTGTAGAAAAGAATTAATAAACATCTTTAAAAGACTATTTCTGGCCAGGTACAGTGGTTCATGCCTGTAATCCCAGCAGTTTGGGAGGCTGAGGTGGGCAGATCACTTGAGGCCAGGAGTTCGAGACCAGCCTGGCCAACATGGTGAAACCCCTTCTCTACTAAAAATACAAAAATTACCCTGGCATGGTGGTGGGCACCTGTAATCCCAGCTATGCAGGAGGCTAAGGCACAAGAATTATGTGAACCTGGGAGGTGGAGGTTGCAGTGAGCCGAGATCATGCCACTGCACTCCAGCCTGGGCAAAAGAGTGAAACCCTGTCTTTAAAAAAAAAAATAACATTCTAAAAAAAAAAAAAAAAAAAAAAAAAAAAAAAAAAAAAAAAAAAGACTATTTCTACATGTTCGAAATAATATTACCACATTTAACAAATGTAACAATAATTTTCTAATATTAACTAATATAAAAATTCATATTCAGTTTTTCCCACTGGACATCAAAATGTTTTTTACAACCAGGTATCTTTTTAATTACACACCTTAAGATCCTCATCCACATCCATAGCTCCCATCACATGCACATACACACATATACATACACACTTACATCCACACACACTAGCATACTCCAATAGATCATTTTGTCCCTGTCTTTCTTCAGGTTTACGGTATGGTAATACTATGCCTGTCCTTCCCTTGTCATCCTCCCCTGGGTCATTCTCTCCTCCTGTCAACTCTGACATTTCCTACTCAGCTTCCCCAGGACAGCATAAAAGATGCAGGTGGTCAGTCTTATAATTAAAAACACATCTCTGAACACACTGTTCCAGAAAAGCCCTTTTCTGCTCCAAATACAGGCTTAGGATTTGGACTGCTCTAGCTATTATAACAACTCTCAAAGAAGCACTTGTACAATTCGGAAGAAAACTGCCCTTACTGTTTGGCAGAATTTTCATGCTCACAGAAGCACACAGGAAGAACAACCAGCCTCACTAGCACTGGCACAGAAGACCAGAAGCTGGACAAGTGTCCCCAAAAAGCCCTGGCCTGCTTTTATTCCCAACTCCCTGTAATCCCTTCCCTCCAGATTCTAGTTTCAAGAGAATGCACAGATAAAGTTAGCTTGCACAAATATTGCATGCCTTTGAGAGTATTTATGTGAAAGCTGAAGCATAACAATAACACACACACACACACACTCTTTCTAAGGCCCATGTGTACCCTAGTTGTGAACCCTGGTACTTTTATTGACATGCTGGAGAATGAAAAATTAGATTTGGGTTAGGCGTGGTGGCTTAACACCTGTAATCCCAACATTTTGGGCTGCTGAGGTAGGAGGATCACTTGAGCCCAGGAGTTTGAGACCAGCCTCGGCAACATAGTGGGGCCCCATCTCTGTAATAAATGCATAATAAAAAAATTAGCCAGGCATGATGGCACATGCCTGTAGTCCCAGCTACAGGTGGGAGGCTACAGGGGAGGAGCTACAGGGGGGAGACTGAGGTGGGAGGTTGGATCCGAGAGGTCGATCTGCAGTAAGCCATGATGGCATCACTGCACTCCAGCCTGGGTGACAGACCTCATCTCAAAAAAAGAAAACAAAAATTAGATTTGTGGCAGGAAGGGAGGGTTATTTTCTCATTTTCTTTTGGCAATTACTGGAAAATGTTTTGTAGAAATGATTTTAATCATAAAAGTCAGTCTTTACATTTTAACATTACCTATTAGTAATAAAGACTTCTTAATTCACAGGATCCACCCTGCAACCTTTTTATCCTTCAGAGTGTAATTCAGAGTGCACTTCTTCAGGAACTCATCCAACTAAAGACAGGCCCTGCTATGTGAGGTAGAGTGTTGATGGACATGGAGAGGAAGTGAGAATGGTTGTAATGAAGCAGTATTGTTTGTGTGAGGTAATACCCCAGGTTCGTTGCCTCACACCAAGGAAATCCAGGATGTGGACACACACAAGGAGTGCGTTTAAGAGCAGAGGTTTAATAGGTGAAAGAAAGAGAAAGGAGAAAAGTTCGCTCTCTTGTAGAGAGAGAAGGGTTCCTGAGTGGGTCTCTGGTTCCATGGTGAAATGCACAAGGTTTTATAGACAGGCTTGAAGATGCAGTGGTCTGATTTACATAGGGCATGAGAGATTGGTGGGGCCAGGTGTGCCATTTGCATAGTGCATGAAGAAGCTGGCCATCCCACCCGAATCTTTTATTATACAGATGGGGTCTCTATCTGGCTGGCGCCATGTTGCCTGCTTTTTTACCGCACATGCAGTGACAAAGAAAAGGGAAGAGGGGAAGCTCCATGTTGAACATACCTGGCTTCCAGGTATCCCTTTTCTATTGGCACAGCTGCCAGCGTTTACCAGTGCAAGTTTTTAGCTTGCTTGTCTATGATTGCAGCTTGATTTTCAGGTTGCTTTTGTTTGTAAAGAAGTGATTTGGGGCTGCTTTTATTAAAAGGAAACCTTACCAAGGACTCTCTTACCCTCACTATCTGCCTAAATAATGTGTTTCTAGCTCCCGTATCAGTAATGCACAGAATAGAATCATTTGCTGACCCAGGGCTGTATGTGATCAGCAGAGCATTGTCCCTTGGAGATATATTCCAGACATTCTATGTTTTCAAGTAATTCAGTTTTCTAAACATTTCCTGAAGCAATACAATTTTTTCAGAACTCTCTTTTCTTCTAAGTATGCACTTCCATGTCAAAGTCAGCTACATTCTTTAAGGTAGTATGTTTTTATGATGCTTTAGAGTATATTAGAGTACTTTCACTACTGAAGAACTACCTCTAGCCTATAGGGCACTGTTGTGCAAATTAAAAAGAGGACCTCCCTGGGGAAGATGAATGAGAAAAAGTGACCCCTCTAGGCATATGCAACCACTCCCAGGAAATAGGAAGTCAATAGAAGCACCTTTTTGCAAAGAAACAAAGCTTGTCTTCTATCCAGGGGAAGTACTCCACTTTAGGGGATAGGATGAACAAAACAGAGCTATGTTTTAGTCCAACCCTCTTAATGAGCTGAGGGTTCCACATAGACTGCACAGCCTTGCCTGGCTAACCTGCCCTCAAATTCCTAACTGACCAAATCCCTGAGGTTGCTGGCTTGTTGTATAAACTTTCATGTGTTTTGTTGCTTTTTTTTTTTTTCTTTTCAGACAGGGTGTCACTGTTGTCCAGGCTAGAATGAGGTGGCATGACTCACTGCAGCCTGAAATTCTTGTGCTCAAGCGATTCTCCCACGTCATCCTTTCCAGTAGCTGGGACTTCAAGGTGTGCACCACCATATCCAGCTAATTTTTAAATTTTTTGTAGAAACAGGATTTCACCATGTTGCTCAGGCTAGTCTCAAACTCCTGGACTCAAGCAATCCTCCTGCCTCAGCCTCCTAAAGTGTTGGGATTACAGGCATGAACCACCACTCTCGGCCTAAACTTTTACTTTAATAAGAGATATTATTCTGTCTTGGTACTTTTCTACCAAAACAAATGTGATAACATTTCCATTCATGGCTCAATCTGTAGTACGCTTCAAAAGTAGCGTTAACCTAAAGGGAAGATGCCGAAGCACAAAATACGATTTTAAGAGTTGACTTCAGCCAAAGTGAGGACAGCTTTCCAGAAGACTCAGAGCCAAGTAACCTTGGATATGAGCTCCTTTCAGCCTTTATTACGAGGATGTTTTCAAGGCAAAATTGGGACAGAGAGTGGGCTATACAAAGTGTTTTGTCAGGAATTCTCATTGGTTTACAGAAATAGCACTGATTAGTGATTGGCTAAACATTATTAAGTTAGAGGGTATGGGTCATAGTGACAGCTGCACTGCATTTCATTTATAGCTATTTGTGGCAATAGCAAGCAGTTTCAAAAGATAAATACATAGCTCAAAAGCAGGGAAGGAGGGTGTGATTGCTGTCTCATTTTAATCCCTTTCTGGGCCTGATAATTTGAAAGATCTCACATTCCTTAGATAAAAGCTCTTTTCTTTCCTCATTATTCATCAAAACAAGAAAAACGGAAAGAAAATGAGACCACAGGTGCTTAAGCAAGATGGTTGGGCAGCACGCTCAAAGAAGAAAAAGGAGCCCTCTGCACTCCTTACAGAGAAAACAGAGAGAATTTTCTCCACTCATCTGACTGACTAACATCAGACAAAAGATACATCATATGTACAATTCACTGCAGAAGTAGAACTCTGTGCTAGTGCATGTAATTCTGAGATGAACAGCAATGTTACACAATGCACTGTTGAAGACAGCACTAACAGAAGTGTGCTTGTATGCACTGCACAGGCCTAGCCTCATATCCACAGATGTCCCTTTCACTTATGAACAGGTATGCAAGGCATGTATTCTCTATCTTTCATATAAATGTATTGCTTATTCGTGGCTATGCATGTTATTCATGTTAACTTACCTCGATTTTCAGCAACAAGAAAATGGACGTTTGTGTCTTTTAGTCTTTCATTATTCTACTTCTTTTTTTTGGTGGGGGAGGGGGGCAGGGGATGGAGTCTCACTCTGTCACCCAGGCTGGGGTGCAGTGGTGCAACCTGGGTTCACCACAATCTCCGCCTCCCAGGTTCAAGTGATTCTCCTACCTCAGCCTCCCAAGTGGCTGGTACTACAGGCACGTGCTGCCATGCTTTCATGCATGTCATGCACGTCCGTGTGAAGAGACCACCAAACAGGCTTTATGTGAGTAATAAAACTTTTTAATCACCTGGGTGCAGGCGGGCTGAGTCTGAAAAGAGTCAGTGAAGGTAGATAGGGGTGGGGACGTTTTATAGGATTTGGGGAGGTAGTGGAAATTACAGTCAAAGGGGGTTGTTCTCTGGCAGGCAGGGGCGGGGGACACAAGGTGCTCAGTGGGGGAGCTGCTGAGCCAGGAGAAGGAATTTCACAAGATAATGTCATCAGTTAAGGCAGGAACAGGCCATTTTCACTTCTTTTGTGATTCTTCATTTGCTTCAGGCCATCCGGATTTATACGTGCAGGTCACAGGGGATATGATAGCTTAGCTTAGACTCAGAGGCCTGACACAGGCCCAGCTAATTTTTTGTATTTTAAGTAGAAACGGGGTTTCACCGTGTCAGCCAGGATGGTCTCGATCTCCTGACCTCATGATCCACCCACCTCAGCCTCCCAAAGTGCTGGGATTAAAGGCGTGAGCAACGGAGCCCGGCCTCTTTAAGGTAATATTTAACAATTTATTTACTCAGCAGTAAAGGCCTGAGCTACCCCACCTGGCTCATTATTCTACTTCTAAAAGATCCCTTTCACCTCCCAAATCTCATTGTCTGATGAGTGCAGGCAACATAAACATTACTTTACCCTGGGCATGGTGGTTCACGTCTGTAGTCCCAGCATTTTGGGAGGCTGAGGCGGGTGGATCACTTAAGGTCAGGAGTTCGGGACTAGTCTAGCCAATATGGGGAAACCCCGTCTCTACTAAAAATACAAAAATTAGCCAGGTATTGTGGCGCATGCCTGCGGTCCCAGCTATTCAAAGGACTGAGGCAGGAGAATCGCTTGAACCCGGCGGGTGGAGGTTGCAGTGAGCCAAAATCATGCCACTGCACTCCAGCCTGGGCGACAGAGCAAGACTGTCAAAACAAAACAAACAAAACAAAAAACCTTACTTTTATAACATATTTTTTCTGCTATATTTTAATGGAGAAAATTTTATTTGTCAAAGACAAAACTACGACAAACGTAGTTTAAAGATCTCAATTACCTTTATTTGCAATTCTAGAATCAGGCAACACTTTTCTTCATAGAATATAGTAAGTGTTCCAGTGAACTGGGCAGAAAAGAGAAGAGTTTGGCTTTATAGACAGACAAGGGCTGAAGAAAGCAGAAGCATAGAACAGAGTGTATTAGTTACTTTAAGAAAACAATAGAAAAATAACTGATTAGTTGATATCAGATTACTTCAGGCTACCTTTTTTGTGTAAAGATTAAAGCAGAGAGAACTTCATTATAATGTGGATTAAAGATTTAAACTGGTCTTTTTGGGAAACTGGCAGTTACCTCTCTTTTCTAATTTCTTGGAAGTTCAGATAACAATTTAGTTTAGGTTTGATGACATGGAACTTTATTCAGCACGAGTGACTCCGTTTTGATTTTTATTCTGATCTGCTGGGGTCTATGCAGAAGCTGAGTCCAAAACAATAGCCTCCTATAATTTTTATTTAACTCTTTATTTATATTCCATGCCATAGAACTATAACTAATAAACTGTAGCCATTTCAACATGGCAAAAAATATTTAAAACTTCTGGACAATGGCATAGGACAAGGAAATAGATCTTTAATAGGACAAAACATTTTAACCATTGAGACTGCATATAATTTTATACTTTTGGGAGGCTTTCAGAGAAGTTATAGAGGTAGGAAATTAGTTTGACCAAATTGGCCACCACCAAAACAACTAACTCCAAATCTTTGTTGATGTGGAAATGGTAAATTCTGTACCTTTATTTCATTTTCCTACCCCTTAAATCTGGTGCCCTGTGCAAATGGTAAGGGTGCAAATACAAAGTTATTGAGTTAGGAAAACGTAAGTTTACTTCCTAAATATCAGTCAAGAATTTCACTGTTTGGGGCTTGTATTGTTTGTACTCAGGAACCTCAAGTTCATTAAAATGTAATGCACATTTTTGTAATTTGGGATACAAGGGACTAAGAATAGCAAGAAGAAACTCAAAACCCATTCAAAGTCCCTCTGCACAGGATAAGATTTTCCCTTGCCTAGGAAGCTATTTTATACTACCCTGACAACTTATCTGATTGTAGTAATTCCAAGGAGCTCTGGGCATTTAAGGATAAAATACAACCTCTGATAAACCTGGCCTCAGGTTTTAAAAACCTCAAATGCCTGCAGGGACCAGACAGAAATATGAGTGAAGCAAGAGGAGCGTTTGCCTATTAAAAATATAGAACTATTTTGTGTTTTCATGAAGAAATATGCTCTTCATTGTTCTTGAAACATGTGGCTGTGTTGGCATCGCATGACATTTGTTACCCCACAATTGATAGAGATATGAGCAGCAGATAAATATTTCCAATACTAAAAGGAAAACAATGAACTGGCTGTGCTGGTGCAATGATGATTGGCAACTATTAGCCTTAATGTTAGAGAGATAAAGTGAGTGATCAAATTTGTGGCGTCCTAGAAAGCTCACGTCCTGTCTAATGAGAGCAGCTGCTTCTCAGCCCAGTGCATCATTATTGCACAGAAGTAGGTCAATCCATTGTTCCCCTATCTTTCAATTTTTCAAAGGAAGATGGAAACATAGATTTTTAGGTCAAATCTCCTGATTTTAAATTTTAGCTTAACTTCTTTAAAATTGGTTGAATCAAGGAAAACACACACGTTGAAACCTCTGTTCAACACTTTGCAGTACGAGATTAAAAGAACCCCTCACGTTCTTGGAATTTCCAAGTTTAGAACAGAAATCAGTAAGTGAGCAGCAACATGTATCTCAATGTGGAACAATCTGGTTTCGCATGTGATGCAAAGCAAATTTCTCAGCTCTTTTTATTCACTGCAGAATTAAAGGGCTTGGGTCACCCTTCCCAGGTGTCTGTGATTTCCTGACTTACTGCTTGTAGCTTTTTTTCAGCATTCAACATTTGTGTCATGTACTCAGGAATGACATATGCTATTTTGGCTGTGTGCTTATATTCTGAATATGTATGTGTATCTATAGATCACTGCTAGAAGTTGTAGTAGATGCATTTAAAATAGGACCATGCAGGATCAAATGGGTTAGTTACCTGTTAAAGATATGGGTGATGCCAAGAACCCAAACCTGTTGATCTACCATAGTCACCCTTATGCTCTTTGTTCCAGTATATAAAATATTCCAGGCAACCTGGAGGACATTATGCAAAGTGAAATGAGCCAAAAAGTAAAATACAATAATCCGGGCAAACATACATAATTTTACTAGTTTAAGCATCAGTCACAAACCCATTCCTGGTCTCCTATTCTCAATAGTTGGCCTAGACATCTTGGGACACTAAAGTCCCTTTAGCAGGAGGCCCAGACTCTAGAGGAGGCTGCCCCTAGCCCTCTTTGACCTCCATTTATTATTCCAAGATATAAATTTCTCTAGACCTTGCCTAACCACCTCAACGGTAATAGAGCAAGGAGAAACAGATCACATTTTTATGTGAAACAGAGATTAAAGAGAAACTTTCTTCTTTAACAGCTGGTTTGGTCCAAGGTGAACAATGAATTCTTCCTTCTTTTAGGGACTCTTTTGGTTCCACTTGAATGTTCAAGGATGAGAGCATCTCTAAAGTAGAGTATCTTGCAAATCACAATTTTGGAATAACTACAAGCTTCTCTCTCTCTCTCTCTCTCTCTCTCTGTCTCTCTCTCTCTTCCCTCCCCCTTTCTGGCCTTCTCCCATTTTTTCTAAGCTAATGCACTCCCGAATGTCATCCCACAATTTCCCAGAATACAATGGTGAAACCACCTTTGCAAAATTAGGACTGAAACAGTGAAAGAGATCTAACGTAACTGACTCTATCTTGCTTCTAACCTTTAAGCTGTCCTTGTTCATTCCCGGGTGTAGGCTGAACTAACTTTAGGAGAAACTTAGTTTGTAGTTTATAGTTTAAAACAAAGATGATAACAGCCCTTTACTAAAACAAACTTCCTTCTTGCCTGGGGACTAGACTGTCTTTCTAGTACTAACAAATTAGCCACAAGATTAGAAATGATGGTTTAGGGGTCGTGCAGCTAGAGGCTACAAGATTCTGACCCTCCCTAAACAGATCCTAAGATCAGTGCTTGAGATATTTTGCAGATCCTGCTCTTAATGGATCAGCTGGCACCTTGTGCCACCCCCACCCAGGAACTTACTCAGCACAAGAAGACAGCTTTGACTCCCTGTGATTTCCACCTCTGACCAATCAGCACTCCTGGCTCACTGGCTTCCCCCAACCCACCAGGTTGTCCTTAAAATCTCATCCTGGAATGCTCAGGAAGACTGATTTGAGTAATAAAACTCTGGTCTCCTGCACAGCCGGCTCTGTGTGAATTACTCTTTCTCTACTGCAATTCCCTCGTCTTGATAAATTGGCTCTGTCTAGGCAGTGGGCAAGGAGAACCCACTGGGAGGTTGCAATGGTAGTAATTCTAATTTCACTTATTTATTCTAAGCAACACAATAAGTTCCTGAGAGTAAACTAACAGTCCTCAAGTTCTCCAGCATTAATTTCTTTCACCTTTAACCAGATTAATGACGTCCCTGGATTAGTCAAGGTAGTAATTTCCAAACAAGTAGCAATTTTGAAACTTTAAATCAAGAAACAAAATAACAACAGGAAATAAAGAAAAAAGTCCAAAGTTTTAATATATCGTTAAATTTAGCCCAATGCCTCATATATGAAATAGTTTTTTGTTGAAAACTCATCTCAGAGTTTCAACCTTTTAATCCACAAAGTCAATCCAGATGATCCAAATCTGATTGCTTTCTATAGGAGTGGCCTATTTCCCATTTTCTTTAATAATTGATCTCCAAGTTCCAAAAAGAATTCTTAATTATACAGGCTAATCTTTGGGGAAAGCAAACCAAGTCTAACACAGAAATAAAGCAATCTGTTACACCTTTATTAAAATGCTGGCATTTGCCAGCAATTCCACAAAAACTGAGCCTTTGATAAATCCTTAAGAAATTCTTGGCCAGGTGCGGCTGGCTCAAGCCTTGTTAATCCAAGCACTTTGGAGGCCGAGATCGGGCGATCACTAGGTAGGAGATCGAACCATCTTGCGTAACAAGGTGAAACCCCTCTCTACTAAAAAATACAAAAAAAAAAAAAAAAAAAAAAAAAAAAAAAATTAAACCTAGCCGGGCGGATGGTGGCGGCGCCGTGTAGTCCCCAGTTACTTCAAAGAGTCTGAGCAGGAGAAATGGCATCCGTAAACTGGGATGCGGAGCTTCGCAGTGAGCTGAGATCCGGCCACAGCAACCCAGCCTGGGTGACAGATGCTAAGACTCCCTCTCCAAAAAAATAAAAATAAAAATAAAATAAAAATAAATTATTGTTTTGTAGGAAAGAGTGGGTAGACTGACTCATGGCCACTGTTTATATGCATGTCCAGAGATTCTGTTAAGATTATCAGGCAATCATACTGAGTTCTATGCAGAAGCAGCAGCTCACATTCATGTCTGAATGAGAACATCTGTGATGGAGGCAGAAAAAGGCTAATCCATGGGCGCTGCCCAATCTGTTGTTGGAAAGGAAGGGAAGGCAGGTGTGACAATAAAGCACCTACTGTTCCATATTCAGATGCTGATCTGTTCTTTACATGAAGTTGCTCTCAGGGTGTCAAAGTCAGGAAACCAGCTCCTGTAAAACTCAATCTTCATGATTCTCAAACACAACACCTTTGCAAGTCTTCCTCTGCCAGCTCCGAGAGTTACAGTTTCAGGAGAGCCATGTAGGATGACTATTTGGTTTATCAGAAAATAGTTAAGCCATTTTTATTGGTAGAGCAGGCATCATGCCAGTTGAAACATTCTTACACAACCCAGCCACTCTGGATGATTTGTACATCTTGGATCCAGGCACAATAAGCAGCCTAAGATACTTGGAGCTGAGAAATGAAAACAAAGGATGTGGTCTCGCTGTGGCTCCCTGACCTCAGGGATCTGTATGGTTTCTGTGATTGTAAATTATCTAAGAAGAAGTTGAGTTCTAGATCCAGAGAAATTATTCCGAGCAGCGGGAATATACTGACTAAATCGATGTGCCAAAATGTCAGATAGTTGCTCTGGTTTTGTTTCCTTTTAAATGTTGTTGTTAGGGTTATTTTCCCTCCACAAGTCACTTTTGGCTTGGCAAAAATGAACTGCAGACTGTAGAATATCAAGGAAGTGAGATCTGAGTCTTCCAGCTGTGTTGCTGTAAAGAACTCAATTAGAGCACAAATGAGCTCCACGCACATATTTGGGCAGTGCAAAGTTCACTCTCGGGGGGTGGGGCCTTGCTAAAAGAACTCATTCTGCTTTGGCTGATAAGAAAATGTGCTTCCTGTTTCTCTTCAAGGACAAGAAACTTAAGTAAAAGTTTAGCCAGCATCAGAGAGCTGACACTTTCACTTCCTAACTTGAGACTTAGGACTTGCTGTTTGAAAAGCTACCTTTGAGAGAAAGAGCTCGAATATTTGGCTTCTTCCATCTTACTGTAAAGAAAAGGAAAGAGATTTCTGTCCTCTATTCTCTCCCTGACACCAGACTAAAAGATTCCTTGGAATAATCAGAACTGAGAAATATATTATACTTTATTCACTTAACCCTAGATCAATTACGTTACCTCTTTTCTTTCTTTCTTTCTTTCTTTCTTTCTTTCTTTCTTTCTTTCTTTCTTTCTTTCTTTCTTTCTTCCTTCCTTCCTTCCTTCCTTCCTTCCTTCCTTCCTTCCTTCCTTCCTCTCTCTTTCTCTTTCTTTCTTTCTTCCTTCCTTCCTTCCTTCCTTCCTTCCTTCCTTCCTTCCTTCCTTCCTCTCTCTTTCTCTTTCTTTCTTTCTTTCTTTCTTTCTTTCTCTCTCTTTTTTTCTTAACTTAGTATTTTAAAAACAATTTATTATTATTATTATTATTTGAAACAGGGTCTCACTTTGTCACCCAGGCTGGAGTGCAGTGCCATAAGCCTAGCTCACTGTACCCACAACCTTCTGGGATCAAGCAATCATGCCACCTCCATCTCAGCCTCCCGAGTANTTCCTTCCTTCCTTCCTTCCTTCCTTACTTCCTTCCTTCCTTCCTTCCTATCTCTTTCTCTTTCTTTCTTTCTTTCTTTCTTTCTTTCTTTCTTTCTTTCTTTCTTTCTTTCTTTCTTTCTTTCTTTCTTTCTCTTTCCTTCTTTCTTTCTCTCTCTTTTTTTCTTAACTTAGTATTTTAAAAACAATTTATTATTATTATTATTATTTGAAACAGGGTCTCACTTTGTCACCCAGGCTGGAGTGCAGTGCCATAAGCCTAGCTCACTGTACCCACAACCTTCTGGGATCAAGCAATCATGCCACCTCCATCTCAGCCTCCCGAGTAGATGAGTGGCTGGGGCTACATATGTGTGCCACCACACCCAGTTAATTTGTAAAAATTTTGTAGAGACAGGATCACATT
Organism: Rhinopithecus bieti; assembly: GCF_001698545.2. Classification (NCBI taxonomy): domain Eukaryota; kingdom Metazoa; phylum Chordata; class Mammalia; order Primates; family Cercopithecidae; genus Rhinopithecus; species Rhinopithecus bieti. Next base: position 848,425 of record NW_016813642.1, read on the forward strand.
GTGTTGCCCAAGCTGGTCTCAAACTCCTGGAATCAAGCAATCCCCCCACCTCAGCCTCCCAAAGTGCTGGAATTACAAACATAAGCCACTGTAGCTAGCCTATGCTACCATTTTCTTAGTGATATATTTTTTACCACAAAGCTAATTTATCACTGAATATACTCTGTTCTTCTTATAATGAATACGTATCATTCTTTTTGTATGCCCAGCATATATCTTGCTTTTTTGTGTAAGGAATGTTCTACCTTATGAGTATGGGTGGGACGCAGTGACCTCTTTCCATAAAAAGTCTAGGAAAATTGCTTGAAGAGAGGACATAGGCATGTGTCTTTGGTTTTGCCAATTAGATGCTCTCTTGGAGGCTGTAGATTTGAGAACTGATGATGCAAAGAGCTATCCTTTGGGTTAGGGTGGCAAGAGATCCAGTCAGCATCTGGCACTATGAGTATCTGTAGTATAAACCTCAAGATCTGTGCCTAGAAACAGTGGCATCAGTGTCTCTATGAGACCAGCCCTACTAGGCTTTATGTTGGGCAGTACAAAGTTGGACTTGGCTCTTGGTGAAAGTCTCCAAGCCAATTATCGTGCCCACTTGGGGATAAATGATAATTCTGCTTAAATAAACCAAATTGATTTCTGCTGCTTCCAACAAAAACCCTAACTGATTAACTTCGTCAACTTAATTTCCTTCCCTGGCTCCTCTTTTCCCCTCTTCCTTTCCCTTCTTTCCTCTTCCTGCTTCTTTTTCCTTTCCTTCCTCTTCCTTCTCCCCCTTCCTCTATCCCTCTCTGTTCCCTTCTTCTGTCTTCCGTCTTCCCATTTTCCTTTCCTATTTCCCTTTGCTCTCTTCCTCCTCCTCTTCCTCTTCTTTCAGTGTCCTCTCCTTTCTCCTCCTCCTCCCCATCTCTCTCTGTCCCTCCCCATTCTTTTTTTCTCCTTCTACTCCTTGTCCTAGTTCTTCTCTCTCCATTCCCCTTACTTTCACTCTCTCCTCTGCATTATTTTAGTTCTATTTTCAAGTATTGATACTCCTACCTTGAAAGAAATAAAACACCCTAAACTTCCATTTTGTAGTTGATGAAACTGAGACCTAACATGTTTAAACAAATTATTTCAAAAGGCCAGAATTCAAGGTGCCTTCCTCTTAATTTAATGTTCTTAGCACTATGTCATCATGCTACCTAAATAGTATATTTGATATGTTCCCTGAAGATGAATTAGCTGTTGACTCAATGCCACATATGTAAGGGAATAATTTACTAATAACATTTAGTAAAGGGACGTTTATAAAATATTACACATTTCCATATTCTTCCACTGCCTTGGCATAGAGAATAAGTAGAAGAGTGTATATTTGTGTCCAGTCCATGTTTATTTGACTTATGTGGTTATATGGTCATGTGAAAAAAAATTGGAGTGGAGACCTGGGAAATCACCTCTGTTGATGCAGTAAACTAACAGTAATCATCATCAATATTAGTTATTATAAACAGGGAAAAACCAGTAGAGATTTTGCATAAAATATTACAGTGTTCTTTCAAAAGATACATCACATCTTGCCTTTCTTTAGCTTAAAATCACCTCATGGCTTCCCACTGCACTTGGAATAAGATCCAAAGTCTGAGTAGAGTGACAGTATCATTTCTACTCCCGCCTAGGACATGTGTGAGATAAAAGGAGCTCTATTAGTTAAGAAGAGGACAACAGGTACAAACTGAGACTGAACCTTACAAGCAAACCAACATGCATGATTACTTCTTCCACGTAGCCTTGACTTTCTCTCTAACCTCATGTAATACCACTCATCTCCCAGCTCAGTTTGCTTCCAACATTCAGGTTTTCTTTTCTTGTTTTTTATCCTTGAATATCCTAAGCTGGTTTTCTTCTCAGAGGTTTTGCATTTGCTGTGCCCTCTGCCTGGAACACTCTCTTCCTATCTGTTTGCATGGCTGCCTCTATATCATTTTGAACTCAGCTCAAATGTTGTTTCTCAAGAGAGGCCTCTTCGGACGATTCTAATAATGTTCAGTCTTCCATTCCACATCTCCTTCTGTTTATCCTTTTTTTGAAATAGTTGTGTTTACAGGTTGGTATAATTTCCAGATATCTAAACATGAGCCCATAAAGGCAAGGACCTTGTCTCTCAAGTCCACTTCTTTGTCTGTAGTGCCTAGACAGTGACTGGCATACAGAGGTATGTGTATTTGTTAAATGAATAATGTATAAAAGTAGAATTGGAAAAGAACATTTTACTATTTAACTAACAATGATTGCAGTTGTGCAGTCAAAGACATGTTAACATTTTAACATCACTACACACACATATACAATGTAGCAAGAACACAGTTCCTGTGAGAGCAACTTCATATTTCCAATTACTACATTCATTTTAATTGTCCAAAGGTACCAACCTATTTCAGAGAGTCTTGTGCACTTCACAGAAGATGAAATGAGATGATGGTTTATATATGGAATCAGAACTCTAGCATCAGAATTAGAGGATAGAGGACTTAAATGTAGCTGTTTGTGGTAGGTTGGTAGTGTTCCATGAAGGCTGATAGCATGGTCTTATGTTCCCTTCAGTCATCTAAAATACTTTTATTTGCTCATGCCCTCCTCTTATCACTTATGTCACATTTCTCTGCTTGTTTGCCTGCCTCCCGTTAGACTGTAATCACCAAAAAGGCAGAGCAAGATGTTTTTTCTTTCTAATATTTGTTACTTCCCAACCCTGACTCCTACCCCCATGGTACCTTGATCACTTGGAGCTTATTAGTGTTTGTTAAACACAATTGAATTAAATTATATAAAATAGATCAATATAAAATTTTCAAAAATGATTAACCACACATTTTAGGAACAACATCAATGATATACAAAACAAGCATGTGGCCAATATAAATGTTGCTGATTTAATAACTTTTTGCATTATAAAGTTTGAGATGCTCCAGTATCAGTTTGGGCTAATAGCCCTTTTTAACCTGTCTCCAGTCTGCAGGTGATTTCTAGTCTCCGAGGTCTTCTTATGTCCCACAAGCTAGTGTGTGGGCAGCGCCTAGGTGCCACAGAGATGTCAATGACCTGCAGTGGGCCTCAGTCTAACACTGTGACTCTCCCTGGGGGTTCTGAGTTTTCAGAATAGTCTGGAATCAGGAACCAGCCCACCTTAATTTGTTTCCATATTTGTACTTCACATTTCAGACTATTTCTTACAGATATTTTCAAACACTCCCTAAAGTAGGAAATATGGTTCATTGAATCCATATGCCTCCTCACCCAGCTTCAACCGCTATTCATTTTCTGCTATTCTTGCTTCATCTCTTTTTGTGCCTACCAAACTTTTATTTTTTCAGATAACTTTGAATTCCAGTTAGCATATTATTTTACTAATAGATTATTTTATATGTATATCTCATCCACAATGGTTGTTAGCATGACTATGGCACTCTTATCACATCTAATAAAATTAACAAGTCATTTATTAATATCTAATAAATAGACTGTGTTCAACTCTCTTCAATTTCAAAAATTTATTTTTATAATTGGTCTGTTAGAATCAGAAAACAAATAATGCCAAATATTGCTTTTCATTGATATGTCTCTTAAGTTTCTTGTGATCTATGACATTTTTCCCTCATTTTTGTGCCATTTATTTGCTGAGGAAACTGAATCATTTGTCTCATAATTTCTCACTTTCTGGATTAGACTGACCATGATCTTCATGGTGTCTTTCAACACGCTTCTTTATCTTCCATACTTCCTTAAAATTCATAGTTAAAGATTCAGAAACTTTGGGTTTAGGGGCTCTTGGTTGTATATACTTCCCATTATATCACATCAAGACGAATATAATGCCTGGACATCACACTTTCAGTAATGTGTAGATTGATGACAGGGTTCAGGTGCTACCAGTCTCACGGATATTCCACAAATCCCTCCCCACTAATTGTTCACCTAATGTTACAGCTACCATCAGTGATAATTGCCCAAATCTGTTACTTCATTAAAATTTTCAAAATGGGATGTTTTTCAAGCCTATTATTATCATTCTTTTACCAAGGAGAACTTTTCTTCATCAACTACCTGGTTACCTTAAAACTTGATTCTTGCAGGAAAGGCAGGATATATGCTTGAGCCTCTTTCCTTAACTATAAATTTCCAGGGTAATTTGTTGGTATTCTAACAAGCTCCAAAAGTGACCACTGAGTTTTTATTTTAAATACCATCATAAAGTCTTTGATTTTTAAATGTTTTTATTTAACATGTGCATTTCACTGCAATTATTTTTCTTTTTTGATACTTAAGTTCTCCCAACTTTGGCCAGGGGAGTCCCTTCAAGTTTGTCCCTATCTTTTGACACCATGCAGTTTCCTTTGATAGTTTTGCTTTCAGGCACAACAATATGTTCCAAATTCATCTTGTCTACTTCCTGTTCCAGACCTGGAATCAGCAGTTTTTTAAGTTTTTTTTTAAGGAGTCTTGGTTCCTTTTAATGGGAAATATTTTTTTTTAAAAAAACCACAGCCTGGGCACCAGGAGTGTTCATTATTTCCTGGTTTTCATTGCTTCTAGGTTTTTCAGTGGAACAAGTAAGGAAATAGTGTATATACTTTTTTAGAAAAATAAACATCACTCCTAAGTTCATGCTGATATTTTCACCAATTGCAATGAAAGATATCAGTGTTTTTATGTCCTTAGTTTTTATATTTGTATCTCTTTACCCTTATTCTGAACATGTCTTAACTTATGAAAACATTAACATAATTCTTTATTATATATATATGCGCACACATAATAGTTCCAAAATAACAATAGCAATATTTTCAGTAATAACTTACTGAATATATATTAATATTTCTTTGTGGTTTTCTTTTTTATCCTTAGAATGGGTGATCAAAATATTATTAATTAAAGCCAATTAAATTGAATCTCCTCCGTGTCATTGTCACCTACATGATATATAGTTTGGTTCACTTGTTTCAGGTTTTGAAAATTATTATTTTTTGATATAACTTTTTAAGTTGCGTTAAATATAAGCATGGTTTAAAAATGAGAACATAAAGCAAGGTACATTCAGTTTTAGAAAAGTCAAGTTTCCATCCCTGACCCTACCCACTTCTGTTCTCTCCCTTCTTCATAAATGACATGTTTGTTAGGTTTTAAATACATATTAAAGCAAAACCTAATTGTGTGTGTGTGTGATAAAAGCATAAGTAAACATATCTATATAATTAAAACAATATACTTATATTTCTTCATTTGTTGCACAAAAGGTAGTGTGCTATGTACACTCTTATATAACTTGACTTTTTAAAAAATTTCAATTAACAATATATCTTGGTAATAGCTTCATAGAAATGTAGAGAAACACTCCTCATTTAATTAAGGTTGTATACTCTTCCACTATTTGAACATACCTAGTTTATTCAATGCATTCTTTACTGGTGGGCCTTTGGGTCGTTTCCAGTCTTTTTCTGTTACAAATAGTGATCTAGTCCAATTTTTTAACTATATCTCCCTGACAAGGGATGGATAGCCAGATTATGAGAGAACGAACTTTATTGAGTTGCTACTATCTTTTTTTTTTTTCCCCCAAGACACAGTTTCACTCTGTTGCCCAGGCTAGAATGCAGTAGCATGATCTCAGCTCAGGGCAACCTCCTCCTCTCAGATTCAAGCAATTCTCCTGCCTCAGCCTCCCAAGTAGCTGGGATTATAGGTGCGCGCCACTATGCCCAGCTAATTTTTATATTATTAGTGGAGATGGGGTTTCGCTATGTTGGCCAGGCTGATCTGGAACTCCTGACCTCCAGTGATCCACCTGCCTCATCCTCCCAAAGTGCTGGGATTACAGGTGTGAGCCACTGCGCCTTGCCGAGTTTTCACCATCTTTAATGTCCTAGGGAAGTACACACATATTGAGATGTGATTCCTGGTCTAGAAGAATTCACACTCCAGTTGAGCTGGAATTCTAGATCCTTTTGTATATATGGCTGTATCACTGAATAGCTGTGTGACTTCATAGTGCGTGATCTTGGGCAGGTTAATGAACCTCTGTGAGTCAGTTTCCTTATCTGTGAAAAGCAATAATGGGATCTACCTCCCAGGTGTGTTATCAACATTAAATGAAACAAGATTTTAAAAAGCATAATGCCTAGCACATAAGAAGTGCTCCATAAATCTATCTACAAATGGATATAGACATTTTGGCTAAAACACACATCAGCAAAAGGTAATACTATTAATATTTTTGAAGTAAAGTGGCAAAGTAGGAAGAGCAAGGACTTTAGCAACAGTAGACCTAGGCTTAAGCGCTAACTTTACCACCTCCTCTGGCCTGCCTTGATGAATTTTTTTTTTTTTTTTGGGGGGGCTTTGCACTTCACCTCCTTCACCTACAAAACAGGAATAATATCAATTATCTGGCTTTAGAGTTTTGGTAATTGTAAGAGATTGTACCAAGGACAATGTATGGCACAGAGTAAGCAGACAAGAAATATTGCCTTATGTCTCTCTCCCGCTCTAAGACTGCAATACAAGGACTTAAATTGGCAAATGGGACCCAGCCATCAAGTGTGGTCCTCTTACAGGGGCTGCTGGGAAAAATGTCTACTTATGGTAAAGCAGAGGCACCAAGTAATTCCTCACTAGGATTCCTCCTGTTCTGCATTGTTCCATTTTCTTGACACCTGGGCATTTTCTAATTTATCTTAGGATCTATCTCTCGCCTCAGAGACGTTCTCTCTGTTTTTCTCTCCTGATCTCTACTCTACCCAACAGTGTAATACACCACCTACAAGGCTGTACTGGAAACTGCAGTCTTTTTCTGGTACAAATAGTGATCTAGTCCAATTCAAACAACATCAGATCAACATCAAACTCACAAGGCAAAGTAAGCTTCATCCAGCCCTAACTATTTTTGGCCAAAATGAGCTTCATCCAGCCCTAACTATTTTTGGCTTTAAGATAAGACAGAAAACAAGCATGTGCATTAATGGCACAGTGGAAGATTCATGATTCCTAGTCAGTTTCTGATGTCCCAGTCGCTTTACCTTTGGGGTACGTGGTGATCGCAGGAGGCAGGCCTAGTACATGCAGACTACCTCAACTCAGGGAAGACAACAGATGAATGGTCCCTTCACCCTTCCTACCTAGTAAATCACGACCCGTTTTCCCCACTCAGATGCAAGTAAGTTCCTCATAACTGCATTTCAATGATAAGGTAAAAGAAGTTCATCCAGAACATAGTCAATAGGCCGATTCTAATTTATCTTGGATATGGCATAAACTCTTAAACAAGTTCTTGAGTTGATGCTGCAGAGAGGTTAGACCAAGAGTCAAATCCTTAAGTATCTCCAAAACTAGAGGAAAGGTTATGAAACCAGCTGTTAATCCTTGCTTCTCCATGTATGTGTGGAGTGGAGTATGGTACAGTATAGTATACTAGATACAGACACAGTATGAAATGCTTTACATAAATCTCCTTATTCAACCCCTTGACAACTTTACAACAAAATACCATTTTATTCTAATTTTACAGATGAAGAAAAAAAAAATTACAAGTTCAGAGTCAAATAGGCCAAAGTTCAAATCCTGATTGCCCCACTTACTTGTTGTCTGCCCTAGGGAAGAATACATAACCCCTAAGCCTTCATTTTCTCACCTAAAATAATAACACCTACTTCCAAACCACCATGAACAGTTGTGAAACTTGTGTATTGCACAAAAATATTATTTGGGACTAAAATCCAGCCTGTATTCCCTCACCAACCCATGTGCCTTAAGACTTTTTCTTTCCAGATTCAAGAGCTTTTTCTAACTTGCACAGAGCAATTCTATAGGCTAGTGGCAGCCAGTGCTGCAAATCCAGTAGAGTTCATAGTTTTTGTAAAGATTAAGGGAGATAAATTAAGAATGCCTTGTGTATAGAAAGCTTATAATTAATATCTTCTCTCTTTATTCCCTTTAATATATCAGTGATAGATTTTTCTTTCAACAGAAACTATAAATGTCCAGTAACAAATTATACTTAGGATTATTCTGGCCAACTGGCTATTCCTTTCAGCAGAGAGATTCAGATCAAGAGTTCAGTCTCCACAGTAGAATTTGAGGCACACACTATTAGCGGAAGAGAATCCCAGAGACATGGGTCCCCTCATCTTCTGACCACAGTACACGGTTCACCTGCTCTGCGTTTTTATAAGGCAGAGAGCATTTCCAAAGCAAAGTGATGTCTTCATTTACATGTAAACCCCACTATTCCAGCTTATCTAAAAACTCCAGCCTACATTTTATAGTTTTAAAAAATCAGCTTTGACCAGCCTGGGCAAAATAGCGAGACCTCATTTCCATAGATAATAATAAAAAAATTAGCCAGGCATGGTGGTGTGCCCCTGTGGTCACATCTACTCAAGAGACTGAGGCAGAAGTATCACCTGAGACCAGGAGGCTGAGGCTGCAGTGAGCCATGACTGAGCCACCACAATCAAACCTGGGTGACAGAGTGAGACCCCATCTCAAAAAAAAAAAAAAAAAAATCAGCTTTGCTAACTGTCTACTAAAGAAAATTTTCCAAGTTCATTTGATTCACAAAATTTCATGTGATTTAAATAATTTGTATCAGGACAATCCATAGTACTAATTCCACCATCATCTACTTTGACTACTTTGTATACTATATAGGTAGATGTAGCAGATTCAAGTATATGCTTGCAGTATACCCTTAAAATTATTTAATCTGAAGATTCACAGAAAAAAACAAATTTGATCCCATAACAAAGGGCATACAGGAAAGAATTTGTCTCCTTTTCAATTAAAGGTGCTTTGTGCCATGGGTTTTTAAAGTCTGGGTATTTTAGTACTCATTTTTATGGTCATAAAAGGTAAGAACATTTAATATAATAATAATCACAATGCAAAATATATTTTTCTACCACCTGGTCAACAACATAGCAAATGAAGATATAAAATATAAAGCTGTAATTATTCTAGGAGAAACTGAGTGTTTTCAGCAATGGTAGAAGCAAATGGGAGGTCAAAGATTTTCTATCATAGGGTGAGGCGAGGTTGAAGTAAAGAGATTGCCCTAAAGGGAATGGGGCAAGGGGCAGCAGTGGTTGCATCCAATGCCAGGCACTCCAAACCAAAAAGAATGACTTGAGAGGCTGTTCTTTGCCAGACTTTCTGGGAATTCTTGTTCCTGCCTGAGAACCTCTCATTTGAGGTTCTTCTGAGTCAGCCCACAAATGCTTTCTCATTTTCTTTTTATCTCTTGTATCTCATTCATTTAATTGTAAAATTTCTCAGAAAAAGGCATTTTTTCCTTAGATATTTCACTTTCTTTGCTATTCATTTCCCCAAAAGGACAACTTTAAACAAGATTTCACGATTTTTAAACCTAATTTCAACTCAGTATCACTGCAGTATAAACTCTAGTGATGTGGGCAGCTCGGGTGTGCTAGAAGTCATGAATGATGTCTGTAAATAGAACAGAGTTCCCGTCCTCTAGAAGCTCATAAACTACTCACGCCATGTTGTAAATATCTGTCACCTTGTCTGTCTCTTACCTCTAAATTGTGAGCCAATGTGAGGGCAGAAACAGGACTTTCGCAGTTCTCAGTAACTTGTAGGTGGTGATGCCAAGTATGCACATAATATTTATTGCTTGGATGAGTGAATTAATTAAAGGGAATCAAGGTGATAACTTGGTTAAGCTAGAAAATACTTTAGGTGGAAAAGAAAGACAGAAGTAAAGCACAGAAATGAGACAAGGAGCTACTGGAAATATATGGTATCTCAGGCAGCTAGGTCCAGGGACTGTGTTGAAAAGCAATCAGGGAGGTAACTTGATTTCCAAGACAGACTCCAGTCTTTGGAATAGGACAAAGGATGAGACTAAATTTCATCTGCAAGGGATGAAAGATTTTATATTCCTAAGCAAGGGACTTCAATAGATTAACTCTCTGTTGTTGTACAGAACAGAAAGGGGTGGACCTGTTCCTTTTACTTATGGAATCGGCACATGTGCACGGATAGCAGAATGTGAGGTAAGAGTTTGAAAATAAAGATAACAAATGTCTCTGACTGTATCCAGTGGATACAGTTTGGGTGCAGTTATGGCCTCCTTCGAGAATTTTTCTTCAGATGCTAAATCACTACTGATGGTTGTACTTGCTCCATTTCTGGCCAAGAGTCAGGGGTTAAACCGGGCCAAAGTGTGGTGTTTCTGCTCTGTTACTGAGCCGAGAAACTCAAAGTAACTTTCTAAGAATAATTCATTGAAATCATGATGACAAGAATCAGAAAGAAATTATGGGTTATATTTGTTAAGTCATAAAAGCCTGTCAGTATCACCCTTCAGTCTAAGAGGATCTACGATTTACCCAAAAGAGCTGTTCTGTGTGAACGTTGTTTATGGTATGTGAGAATTTAACAGAATTCGTAGACTTAAGGTGAATTGGGATAATGAAGTTTCTGGGCTCACAGCCCGTAAAATCCTCTTCTCCACTTGTCTAAAAGGAACTTTCCATTCTATCTGGAGGTGCATTAGAGATGGACTATCTCCTGACTGGAAGCATTTCACCCTGTCTTTTCCCCACCTCCATCCCACCCCCTGCTCCTTGGGACTGATGCTTTGACTCATAGCTGTTTTTCTAATGCGTGTCCAGTCTTCTTTTAGAAGCTGCCTTCAAATTGAGTCCTTCGACCTAATCACACCACCTTTTGCCAATTTCCATCTCTACTTCATCTGAATCCAGTAAACTAGTGGCTCTCAAATTTTAGCATATATCAGAATTCCTTGAAGGGTTTTTTAAAACACAGATTTCCGGTCTTCACCCTTAGCATGTCTGATTCAGGAGATTTGGGATGGAGCCTGATAATTTGTATTTCTAACAAGCTCCATGTAGTAATGCTAGTGTTCTTTGGGGGCCACTGTCTGAGAATCATTGCAGCAATTTAGTGCTACCTGTGTCCAAAACCTGGATTTCAAAACAGAGACAGAAGTTCAGTTTTAGGGTTCCATTTATAGGGAGTTCAGACATAAGAGACAGAAAAAAATCACATTTCAATAACAACTAACATTTAGTAGGTACTTATTAAATCATTACATTAACTCTGTAGGTTAGGTATAATTCTTGTGGTATTAATGTCCCAAGATAAGAAAATGAAAGTTTAAATAAATCATAAAAATTGCCTGATACCACACAGCTAGGTTTAGATTCAGATTTCTCTGCCCCCAGTAGAAAATTTTGGTGCCTCAAATTGTGCCCCTTTGATAGTGTGCTACTGGGTGAGAAAGTCTCAGATTTGCATGCTCAGAAATAATAGTTTTTCCTAGTGAAACTAGAATAATCAAATGTAGGAGGACTGTTAATTATTTCCATTTACTCTGGAGTACTCTACTGTGGGAGACATTTCACCTAGATAAACTTTCAATCCGCAGCTTTGGAAAGTCATGTCACCCTCTGGTTCTCAGTTTACAGATTTGTGAAAGGAAGAGGTTGAAATGCTCTTAAAGTTTTTTACCCACTTTAAAGATCTGTGGTCTTCATTTTATTAGTCAAGTTTCAATTGCATTAATTTATACTGATAGAGAACTGTAAGGAGTTAGAATGTTCACTATATTCTCTTTCCACAAGGAACATCTGCATTAGAAACCATGGACACTGAGAGCTGTTCTATCAGAAGGTTGCTGCCAGAAAAAAGAGAGTTAGGGTCTTATAATGGAGAATATCATCAGACTAAGGTAAAGGCTGTTTTTCACATTTTCCCTGAAATAATAGAGCTGAAAAGGCATCATGCTACTTATACAGAGTCTGGAGTCCTGTTTAAGAAATGAATCCTTTTTCACTCATTATCTTTCTCCAGCACCTTTGTTGATACTATCTAATTAAATGCATCTAGTCTTTTCTTGCATTAAAGTTACATTTGCTCACTTGAAATTGGGCAGACACTTGTTTCATCTTCAGTGAGTCCACATAAGAACCCAGTTAGGGGCTGGACTGCTTCTCCAAGTGGTGAACTTCATTTAACTTCAAGCAAAAGCTGACATTTTCCTGTACCTCATTGCCAACTTCTAGGGTGACACTCTGTCTGGAAACTACAGACCATATGTACTGACAACAAGGAGACTTTGTATAAAGGATTTGACTTTTCCTCTCCAGCTGTCTAGAGAACAGCACAGGAAGTGTATCTTTCATGCATCATGTTTATGAAGTGACCGTTCATTGTAAAAACAAATTTATAACCGGTGCAATGTGTGTGGGAGATGTCTGGTGGCCATGATGATACTAATCATGGATAAAATTAGAAGCTAGCCTTATGGATTTGGAAAACTATGACCTCAATGCATAGCATTTCTCATTTAAAGAAACACCTTCTTAGATATCTTTTATTTATGCAACCTAATTATTTTTTAACATTGCAACATTCAAGTATTTTGTTGGGAAGACTGATATCAAAGGAGAGGACTTGTGAAATATTTTATACAACAAAGGTCCTAAAAATTCATGGGAGAGTTATATAATGTTTCATGTGCTGTTAAGCGCTCACTATTTTTCTGGGAATATGCTAAATTAATTTAGTATGACATAACCAGCATCAAAAAATAAAATAGAATAAAATAGAACTGAACTGGAGTAAAAGAAGTCCCTCACTCATTATAAAGGAAACTATTATGTTGTGAATATTTTGTTTTAGTTATATGTATATATAAGAGTTTGTGTATGTATGTGTTTGTGTGTGTATGTGTGTGAGAGAAAGAGAGGGAGGAGGAAGAGGAGAAGTCTGAAATGTTAAATGTGTTTTTACCATAGGTAGTGGTTGTTTTTATTTTCTTTTATTTATTTTGCTTTTTTAGAAATGGGGTCTTGCTATGTTGCCAGGCTGGTCTCAAACTCCTGGCCTCAGATAATCCCCTCACCTCAGATTCCCGAAATTCTGGGATTATAGGCATGAGCCACTACACCCAGCCATGGTTATTTTAATGCCACTGCATTACCAGACAGCCTATCACTTTTTGCCCAGTGGTATAGAAATAGATTGCAGCCTGATTTCATGATGTCACTGTCCTCTAGGAGTCTATAAATCAGACTAAGTAGATATTCAAAAAAGCCAAGCAGCAATCCAAGATTACATAGAGAACATTTGTATGGTATTTGGTATTACAATTTGTGTGAAATTTGTGTCCTGGCTTCCAGAATGAGCATCTACATGTAATACACTTTCAGTAGCTATTTGAGTTCTGAGGTATGGCAGTTAGCTGAAAAATGATCCTTGTAAACACCTTCTCTTGCCAGCCAGGATTACATGGATAGTAAAAGATCAATGACGGGAAAGTACAGACTTAATTGAATAATTAGTTCAAATAAGTCCCACAAGGATCCAGAGGATAAAATAATGCACTCAACCAGGGATAGGAGTAGAGAAAAACTTCCGAAAGAAGGAGTGTTGGAGCTAGCCAAGCAGACGTAGGGTGGGTGGGGGTTACTTATTTGGGGAATGGCAAGCAAATACATGGGGATTTTCTTTTCCCATATTATTTATGTGATGACAAGGAATAAATAAAATGCCATGAAATGATTTTTAAAGAATTTTTTTAATGTGCTTAATTTACAAATATTTAATTTTCTATTGGTAGCTTATGAATAGATAGACATGTAATTACCATCTTTTGGTACTCAAACCTTGCTAGGTCCTCTTCTAGATACTTCCATGTGTGATCTCGTTTATTTCTTACCTCTGCAACCTGATATAACAGATGACATCATTTCTCTTTCATAAGTAAGACAAGTCACAGAATGGCAAAATATCTTGCTCAAATCTGCAGAATTTGAAAGTCAGGGAGTCGAACTCAAATTTAGATTTGTCTGGCTCTAAGGCCAACTCTTCTAAGAACAAACTAATTCTTAGGCAGAAAGTCCAATTCAAAGGTTTTCTGGCAAAAGACACTCTAGTTGCTAATGTTTGAATGCTATTCTGTAGATGAAGATGCAGCAAACTTCTCTGAAAAATTTGATTTTGTTCTTAAAAGAATAATGTCCTGAAATTTCCCTCAATGTCAATTACTGCCATAAACTAAGTTGAGACCTCAAATATGCAAGTGATTATTTCTTGGGTGATAATTACCAGTGTCAACTAAAGTCAAAAGAGTTCAGTGAAAAGTAATGTCAACCATTAGATTCACTCTCTACTTTTTGGTATAGGAATAATGTTGAGAGAAACTTAAAGTAGGGTTTTCAATTTTTTAAAATGAACATTTTGAAAACATCTAAATTTAAATGAAACAGGCATTTCAAACTATTCTATTTGGTTACTGCTTTGGGGTCAGTTATTATTTCCATTTAAAGTGATAGCTTTTTCTGGCTTCATTTAATAGAGAAATCTCTATTTGCCACAAAAGGCTAGTAAAGATCCTCCTGAAACTGGGAAAGCCACTATATTGAGATGTTTTGTGCCCCTACTTTGGGTGTAAAGGGTGTCAAGTGAATGAAAATATATACCTTCTTCTTCTTTTTTTATTTTAATTTTTTTTAATTTTAATTTTAATTTTAATTTTATTTTAGATAGAGTGTCTTGCTCTGGCAAGGCTGGATGGAGTGCAATGGCATGATCTTGACTCACTGCAACCTCCATCTCTCAAGTTCAAGCGATTCTCCTGCCTCAGCCTCCTGAGTAGCTGGGACTACAGTCGCACACCAACATGCCTGACTAATGTTTGTATTTTTAGTAGAGATGGGGTTTCACCATATTGCCCAGGCTGGTCTCAAACTCCTGACCTCAGGTGACTCCAACTGCCTCAGCCTCCCAAAGTGCTGGGATTACAGATGAGAGCCCCTGTGCCCGGTCCATATATCTTCTTTTGAATGTTAAACATGATATGCCCTTTTCCTGTGGGTTTTCTCATAGTTCTCTTGCAGTAACAACCCACAATTTTTAATGAAAAAAGCTTTTCTCCACAATTTCATCTATTAAATCAAATTATAGTCAATATGACTAATATTTATTGAAAATTTATTCTGTACCTGATACTGTGTTGAATAAGGTTTGTAATTTAAAATCTCACACAAATTTTTGAGACAGATATCATAGATAGATATCATTACTCTAATTTTTGTATAAGGAAACTGAATCTTAACAAGAGCAAATAATGAATAAGCTATAAGCTTGTGTTTACATTCAAGAAGTCTTATTTCAGCACCAAAGCTTTGAAGCAAGCATCTTTAACATTGTTTCCCAGACTGGATTTCAAGGGAATAATAGCTCTGCAAGATATTAAGTTATTTTTCAAAATAAGATTCCAATCTGAGTAGTTTGCCAATGCATGAAAAGTTATTGCACAATTTTTCAAAACGTTTAACATGTTAATAGGCATTGTGAATATTTAAGAAAGAATATTGTGTTTCTATATAGTGTTTCTCAAACATATTATATACATGTGTGCACATGCACACATGCACTATTACATGTATATATGCATATGTGTCATTTTATTTACTTACATTTTTAAAATTATTACACATATTATAAATAAGTATATACATGTACACTCATAAGGAAGCACAGGTTTGTATTCATCAAAGTGTTCACATTAGTGAGGTCTTATATGGACTCTTGCATATCCCTGGCCATGTCTATTCCCGTGCTCTAAATGTAACATACCTCAAAATGAAAATGTAGGCACATTTTCAGAGTACAGCATAAAAGAGAATATTTTAATACTTTGAAATTTACATCCCTTCCATAGGATATAACACTCAAATGTATTCACAGTGACTAAGGAAAGTTATCTAATATGGAACATTAGAATTAAAAGAGTAAGTCACACATCTGCTAGTTAGCCTTCTTCCTCTAAGAAAAGTTATACAGACCTTTTCAAGAAAAAAATGTTGATTTTTAGAAATTTCCAGTAACGAAAGTGACATAAGTTCAATTTTTAAACTCTTTCCTGAGTTATACTGACCTCACCACATAAAAGTGGCTTTTAGTTGTTAAACTAATTTCTTCCTTTTTTCTCCAGTTATGTCCTTAGGGCAATGTTTTGGAGCCCTGCTTTTAGAATTGGGGAAGTATTAGTCCTCGTTCCATTAGAAAAGTCATTTTTTTAATGGTAACAATAGCACAGCATAGTAAAATGAACTTTATAATAATAAGAGTAATTATTGTGAGGAATTGTATAATCTGTATGGCATGATCTTTATGCATATACAGACAGGTACACACACGTACATGCATACATACAAGCATTCATTTACACATGCACAGTTTTTCTTGATAATTTTGCCTTACGATGATCTAAGAAAATTTACCATAGTCCACTACTATCCACAGTAACCTCCTTTAACTATGATTTATGCTACCATCTGCTGAATAACAATGATTCGAGAGACTCGGGTTCTAGTTTGACTCTAAAAACTATGGGGCTTATGTCTTTTTGGCAGTCTATTTACAATACCTGTGACTTGGTTTTCTTATCTATAACATGGGGTTAAATAATATTGTGTCATGCCTTAATTGATTGGTGTAAGGATCAAAGTGATATACATGTGTGAGGGTGCTTGAGTTCCTTTTATTTTTTCACTTCTCTACTCATTATGCTTATATTCTCTTTTAAATACTCTTCCTCCCTGTTATGGGTCACATTTTCCTGCTTCTTGTCATGCCCAATGATTTTCTATTGAATGTTGAACATTGTGATTGTTATATTGTTAAGTGTCTGGATTTTCTGTCTTTAATGAGTGTTTTGACAGTTAAGTTGCCGACCAGTTTGATTGCTTTGAGTCTTGTTTTGAAGATGTATTAGGGTTGGGTTTGTTGTTGTTATTTTGTTTTGTTTCGTTTTGTTTTTGAAACAGGGTCTTGCTTTGTCACCCTGGCTGGGGTGCGGTGGCCTGATCACAGCTCACTACAGCCTGGACCTTCTGGGCTTAAGTGATCCTCACACCTCAATCCCGGCTGGTCTTGAACTCCTGGGCTCAAGCAATCCACCTGCTTCAGCCTCCCAAAGTGCTGAGATTACAGCACTTTGAGTCACTGTACCTGGCCAGGGATGGTTTTAAGTAGCATTTACTCCTGGGATAATTTCACTAAGGCATGATCATTTGGAGTCTGTACTGAATGTCCTCAAGTGATTACTGAGGACTCTTCATGCTGATTCGTTGGTGCTTGAATAACACCCTGACTTTTGTGAGCTCTAGAAATTATTCTGCTTACAAATCCAAAGTTGCTTGCTGTCTGAGGTCATGAAGTTTTACTTCTACATGCACTGTCTAGTACTTAATGAAGACTCAAGGCGATTCCAGTAACAAATCTGCAGCTAGGTTTTTGTTGTGTTTTGTTTTGTTTTTATAGTTCTCTCCTTTCTGTAACTCTGTCCTTCAGCTTCAAAGGAATTTAGCCTCTCTGAACTCCAGTTTCTCTCCTCAACTCCCTAAGACTGCTAGATTCTGTCTGGTTTCCCCTTCCATGTGGCCATGGTACAGAAATTTCCTCTAGGCCAGAAGCTACGGATGTTGTAGGGCTCACATCATTGTTTCCCTTTCCTCAGGGATAATACTCCTGGGCTGCCTATTGCCTAAAGCCTAAAAATACTTTATTTTAGATATTTTGTCCAGTTTATGTGTTTATAGTACAATTTTCATATGAAGTTACTTCAATTCTCCAAATTATTATATTTTTTTACATTCCTTCTTTCAACTATCTGTTTCTTAAACATTTAGATCAATATACTCTCAAATGTTGGTTGCCATTATGTGTTTGAGTGTGTGTGTGTGTGTGTGTGTGTGTGTGTGTGAGAGAGAGAGAGAGAGAGAGAGAGAGAGAGAGGAAAGAGATACCAAGCATGTTACAGAAAGATATCATTTTCTATTTTCTTCTCCTCAACTTTCAGGTTTTGGCTTTTGAGTAGTAGACTTTTTTTCTTTAATAGCTATGTTTCTTTTTATGGGAATTATACAAAAAATAGCATCAAAGTTATCATTTCTGCTATTTTATTATCTAGAAAGAAGCTAAGTAAAAGTGAATTTAAAGAAAAAGAGTAAATAAATCACAGTAAACAGAAAATAAGTAAGGCAAAACCTGTGAAGGAGGTAAGCTGGTGTATGGCTGACGGGTTTGGGGCCTCCTTTACATGGTAGAAGGACTAGATAAAGTAAGAGGGCAGATGAGTAAAACACTCAGTTATTCTGTGTCTGATCTAATATTTTATTGTTCTTCCCCTTGAAAATTTTATCTTCGAAAGATGTATCCATATAATTATTCTTCTGGGGGGATGCTTCTGCATTTGAGTTGGCTAATGGAAGATACTTGCAGTGTTTGAAAGTCAACTATATGGTGTTACAAGCAACGTCCACTTTAATCAGAAATAAACGAAGGAGCACTTAGTCCTGAACATCTCTTCTTCATCCATACTTTCCTTTCCTCTTGACAACTAAACACTTCTTCCATTTATTCAGAGAGAAAAAAAAACTGGGAGAAAAACTTAAAATCGAACTATTAAGATAAAAGAACAGAGAGTAAAATGAATGAGGACATTTCTGACAGAAGGAAGCAGAGGGTTCAATTTAAAACCTGTATTTATTTTACAGTTGCCTATGCTGTGGTTGTGTTGGATTGCCAGAGTTTAGAAAGCAGACACTGTCCTTATGGATTAATTGGATGAATCACTTACTAGGGAGGAAAATAACCAAATGTGTTCAGAATCTGTGACTACATTATTCTAAGCCTAGGTCTGTGTATCTGCCTCCCAGTGCCATATGGCAGAAGCATAGGTTGATTATTTCAAGATTATTTAGTTCCAAACTTTTCCACGAAATATGGTGATTTTATTTATTAACAGTGAGAAGGAAGCTATTCTGCAATATGATTAACAATAGTGGAAAAAAACTATAGAGATAGCTTGTTATAATACAGTCAGTAACTCTGTAAATCTGTGGTTTTCTTGAGTTCCAAGGCTTTGAGACTAAGGCAGCAAAGATTTAAGTTGCAAGAAGCTCTGTTTTACTCCCTTTCTCTGCATCTTCTCTACATCCCTCCTGATGCTACAGTTTCCTCAGAGCTTGGGACTGTCTGTAGAGTTATTTGACTGACCCTTTTAGCACACTGTAGTTGTGAGAAAACATCACGTCAAATCATGCTGTGAGGGGAAAAAAGTTAAATTCTACCAGTTGGTTGTCGAATATCTTGTGAGACAAATTGAATGCTTAGCCTTCTATATAGGACTGCCAATTAAATATTTAAATTTAAAAAATTAAAGATGAGCCAGTCCTTCTAAATGGAAAAATACAATGATGTGTCACTAAAATACAATCCTGATGAAGTAATTTTCTATTCTTTTCCATAAGAGATAAGCACCTACTGAGATAAGTGTAGGCTCCAACAAGTAGAAGAGCCTTGGAAAAGAACACAAACTAGAGGTTATGGGAGAAGGAATGGCAGTGACTTTACTGTTTCTTCACATCTTCTTTTTAAAAATGTTGGAACTCACCCCCCGAAACAGGAACAAAGAGCATTAAAGTTGATGTTGGCCACTAGGTGGCAGCGATGCCTCAGTAACATTACTTGAACAATGAGGACAGTTTGCCAAGCTTTCTCCATCTCCTCACCTCCAGATTCTTAAGCACCATTTTCCATGCTTATAACTATCACTAGTGGAATCATAACTTCTATTCATAGCTCCACTCACTTTCATCTTTTATTCCTAAGAGGAAAACATAACTTCTCTTAGGCTCTTTACGCTGTCTATAATTTCTAGGACTTTTATTCAGAGTTTTGTTTTGCTGTGATTTTTTTTTTCTACCTTTCACTCAATTTTCAGCTTTTTTCTTTCCTCTTGTGTCCTCTCTTGTATATACAATATGTCCAGAAATATTCTTAAAATTCTGCACAGCTAGGCATTAAGATCAATCTTGCCTGTTTCTCTTGGCTTTTTCTCCTCATCTCATCCTTCCTCTGTACCATAAGAAGACTCTCTCTGAGAGGAGAAAGATGAACTATTTACTTTTAGTTCCCAGTTCCTAGATCTGCTAAATCATGTCTTCTGCCTCACAAAAGTAGAAAAAGAAAAAAGCTATTGAGCATAAATCTCATGATTTTATCTTCTCTGAACAGACATTTCTGCCAATTTGCCTTTAAGGATGTTGAGCTTTGAGAATTCTTTCACTCATTTTTTCATTTTGTTTCTTCAGCTGGGGTCTGTATACAAGAGGACTTCTTTAGTGAGATGTCATGGCCAACATCCACTTCAAATATAAACTTAGTTAAAGCAACCGTAATTCTATGGGGAATCAGCATAAAGTCACGGAAATAAAGTTGCAAGTTAACTTGGAAATAATGTTGCTCAAGCATCTGAAACGTTCTTAGAGGAAGGATCTATGTACACATTCTCCAGAGCCTACAGGCGGAAAGGGAGAGCCTTGGTAGGGCTTTACTGCAATCAGAGTCTGACAATGGGGTAGGGGAAAAGGCATAACCATCAATTATATTTTCCTCCCAGGAGGGAGTGTCTGCACAAGACATCGATGCTGGATCATGGTGAAGTGTTACGTGTAATGGCAGTACCTGCTGGTGAATCTCTCAGATAAGATATTTTAAGTTTCATAAGTCGAGAGTATGTAATTGCTTAGAGAGTCGCTAGCCAGATGCTCATTTATTTAAAAAGTTGGTTCTTGGGAGGCTTACATATGTTTCTTAAGATTTTATGTCTAATTATGAGAGAATCAGATTTCTGGAACAAATATTGCCCATCTGTACAACAGGGTTATTAAATATTTATTATTTATATTGCTGTGGTAAGGAATAAGTAACATATGCAATTCACTCTGCATAGTATGTGGTAGGAATTAAGGAATCAGTACATGTAACTTCCCTTCTCTAGGTAATAAACAACAAATGTCATAAGCATGGGCTTAGAGCAACAGACTTGCATTAAAATTCTGCTTACCCACTTACTGGCTTTATGTTTTTGACTTTTTAAGTTTAGTTTTCCTCTTTGTAAAATGTAAATATAATAGCACTTACCTTACAGGCAGGGTACTTTTTCAGAATTTATTGGCCATGTGTGCTATACAATAAATATGCAATGAATTTAATCTATTACTAGAAAATATTTTGCAGTAAAATTAATTAAACAACTAGAAAGGCCAAATTAAGCTGGGCATTAGGACTGATTATTAAGCTGGGCAAGTGAAGAACTGTTTAGTAAGTGATTTAGGACACAATTGCATTATCTATATACTGTTTTCTTCTCCAGAAGAAATGTATTTCTAGAAAAAATTGAGAATGAAATACAGTAACTTTCTCTTGTTTTGCCAAGAGAAAAGTTACTTAAAAGGGTTGGGTGATAAAGATAGCTAGATTTCATAGAATCAATGAATGCTCATTCTTACCAATCTTTTTCATTCTATTACTATTTCAAACGCACTTAATTTCTGCCAAAATTTGGTTATTTTTTAAAATTGCAATACTAACACTTATAACTAAAGACATATATTTTTCCTTAATTAAAAAAGTAGAGGTCAGAGGCTAAGTATGATTTTCTATGCTTTAGCACTTAATAAGTATATATTATAAGATACGACCCCCCCCTCAAGATTTGCAATAATAAGGAAAATATTCAATTAACACAGCAGTGCCTGAGTAGGATCACTGAACATCCTATCTGTGTTCAGGTCATAACTTAAATACTTTGGTTGTAAAAGTAATTTCCTTACAGTAGTGACAAATTAAGCAATAAAAAATGATATGGTGACAGAAGTGGCAAGGGCATTACCAACACACCAGTCTTCAAAAATTCAAAGAATGTAATTTTCTTATTTAAAAAGAAAATATTAAAATGGTATTGAACTCTAAGCATAATGTATTTAGGCACATCTGAAAACTAAATTTGTCTTTCTTCATGTTTTGTAGAACTCAATTCTAATTCACTTCATTGTTGTCATCTTCTCTAGAGAAATCAGAAATAAAATTCTGCCCTTACCTGCCCTTCCTGTGGTCACTGTAAGAAATTAAATTATAATACCTCAAAATACACACTTGTGAATCAAATTGAAGAGGACATATTGAACAGATATATGTAGTTTAATTGTAGGAATTAATAGATATGTCTGTGACAATAGCTTAACTCTAGGGGACAAAAGAATGTACATTATCATTTCTTTGCTAAGCTCCTGGCAACCTTACCTCGGCATTCTGATAATGTATCACACGTTAAACAACAAGGGACAAACTTGAACATGAAAAAAATGTTATATTTTATGAGAAAACTAACTGTGTATGTATAAGTACATTGGCCTTTAAAGATAAAACCTCTAAAATCATGTGTTTGTTCTAGCATTGCAAGACTTTCTTTGTTTCTATAAAGGAAGATTAAAAAACCGTAGGTTCAGCACAATGAAAATAAAACAGCAAGTCAGAACATAGCTATCTTATTTATAAAAGTATCCTAGATCGGGATAAGAAGTTGATTATAATGGCAGGCATATTTTTGGTCTCATACACGCACAAAATAAAGGAAGTACGATGTTCAGAGATTTTTAAGTGAACAATAGTATGCCATCACCACATTCTCTCTTTCACATTATTATCCTCAGCTAGCTCATCATTCCTTTTTTTCTGAACAAAAATGTATGAGAGCTATAAAGCCCCAAGTATCAGATCAGATTGTTCCAGCTATATCTCATCAAACATTTTCTATATTGAAAGTTAAAAGCCATTATGTGGAAGCTCTATTAGAAAACAGCACACACAAACACACACAAATAATCTTCTAAATAGGGTTTTCTAATCTTAATCAGAGCACACTAGTATTGCTTCTGTTTCCTTTTAAGGAGGAGATGGTTTGAGTTTAACGTGAAGATTATAAAGCTTAAAACTTTTCAGAAGAGGAAACAGGAGACCAATAGAAGTAAATGAAACATACTGGGTGACACTAAAAACTGATGTAGTGATCATAAAATGATTCTACAGTTCATTCTCTTCTTGGCATAACCCAAACCATGGGTTTCATTTGAAGACTTAGCCAAGACCCTTTCTAAAATTCTCTTCTAAATTTTCTTTTTTTTTTTTTTTTTAGACGGAGTCTCGCTCTGTCGCCCAGGCTGGAGTGCAGTGGCCCAATCTCAACTCACTGCAAGCTCCGCCTCCTGGGTTCCTGCCATTCTCCTGCCTCAGCCTCTGGAGTAGCTGGGACTACAGGCGCCCGCCACCTCGCCCGGCTAGTGTTTTTGTTGTTGTTGTTGTTGTTGTTGTTGTTGTTTTGTATTTTTTAGTAGAGACGGGGTTTCACTGTGTTAGCCAGGATGGTCTTGATCTCATGACCTCGTGATCCGCCCGTCTCGGCCTCCCAAAGTGCTGGGATTACAGCTCTACTAAATTTTCTATTCACTGACCTCTCTATCATTCACCTACATTTTCTGGTCATTAAAGCAATTAAGCCATTCTGTTAATCACTTTTGATGTATTAAGTCAAAAAGAAAATAAGTCTGGCTGATTTCATTTAACAATTTAACCAGTCCTTTCTGAGATCCTACTATGTGCTAGGGGTGTTCTATGGAAAGCAATAATAAGACTGTTTTATTCACTCTTCCTGGAGCTTTTAATTCTGGTAGTGGCAAAGAGACAATAAACAATACATCATGTTCAAAGTAGGATTAAAGGGTGTAAGAAATAACGCAAGGGAACTTAACAAAACAATAGGAAGAGAGAAGGTCTTAATTTCATATTATATCCTTGAGAAAGACCTCTCTAATAAGGTGACATGTTAATAGAGAACTGAGGGAACTTAAGGAGTGATTTGAGTGGCCATGGCTGAAGAAAAGAATTCCTGGCACAAAATGTAGAAATTGCAAAGTCATCCTTTTTAAAGGCTGCATAGCATTCCATGGTGTATATGTGCCACATTTTCTTAATCCCGTTTCTCATTGATGGACATCTGGATTGGTCCCAAGTCTTTGCTATTGTGAATAATGCCGCAATAAATATACATGTGTGTGTGTCTTTGTAACAGCATGATTTTTGTAGCGTATCTTTGTAGCAGAATAATCCTTTGGGTATATACCCAGTAATGGAATGGCTGGGTCAAATGGTTATTTCTAGTTCTAGATCTTTGAGGAATCGCCACACTGTCTTCTACAATGGTTGAACCTAGTTTACAGTCCCACCAACAGTGTAAAAGTGTTCCCATTTCTCCACATCCTCTCCAGCACCTGTTGTTTCCTGACTTTTAATGATCGCCATTCTAACTGGTATGAGATGGTATCTCATTGTGGTTTTGATTTGCATTTCTCTGATGGCCAGTGATGATAAGCACATGGATGAAGCTGGAAACCATCATTCTGAGCAAACTATCGCAAGGACAGAAAACCAAACACAGCATGTTCTCACTCATAGGTGGGAATTGAACAATGAGAACACTTGGACACAGGATGGGGAACATCACACATCCGGGTCTGTCGTGGGGTGGGGAGAAGGGGGGAGGGATAGCATTGGGAAATATACCTAATGTAAATGACGAGTTGATGGGTGCAGCACACCAACATGGCACAGGTATACATATGTAAAAAACCTGCACGTTGTGCACATGTACCCTAGTACTTAAAGTATAATAAAAATAAATAAATAATAAAGAGAGAACAACAACAACAAAAAGGAAATTGCAAAGTCCTTGAGACAGGAGTATACCTTGTGTGTTTGTGAGTGGTGTGAGCTGGTAAGAAGTGGGAAAGGGGTAGGAGACGAGGTCTGAGATGTAACTGGGGGCAAAGTCATGGGGGTTTTGGGTTTGTATTCTAGTAAGATGAGAAGTTTTGTTTTCTGACTTACATTTTGAACGAAGTTCTGAAAGCTGGGCGCCATGACCTGCGCCTGTGGCCTCAGCTGCTTAGAAAGCTGAGGTGGGAGGATCCTTTTGGGACCAAGAGATGGAGACCAGCCAGGGCGAAGTAGAAAGACCCTGTCTCTAAAAAGGATGACTAGGGGAAGTGATTAGAAGTGATTAGGCCTTCTGTCCCCACGGGCCACAGTAAGTGCTGCTGAAGATTCAGCTTTGTTTCAGGCTTTCACACCCCAGCTCTGCAGCTTTGTTCGGGCAGGTGCGGAGGGAAGCTCCCTGGAGGCAGTATGCAGACTGAGTCCTGTCCTTACCTGGCTATAGAGAAGGCCTGCATGGCATCTTGTTTGCTGTTAGGCATATTTTGACATTTTCCAACAGTATTATGGCCAGTGTATTTCTTTGCATTCTAAGACCAAAATCCAACCAAATACGACCATTTATTAATGGTCATATTTTAAGTTACAAATGTATTTTCATCAAAATAAACAGGATCATCTGCCCTCCTTTTGGCTAGATTTAGAGGACGCAACCAACAATAAGCATAAATGAAATATTTGTTATGAAAAAGATGAACCAAAATATTATGACCAGTAATTTTTTGTTTTGTTGGTCAGTTTCTTGAAAGACTCTTTGTTCCACTGATGGCAAAAGCCAGGGAGACATTGTTGAAATTGTAGCACAAACAGTGACTTAGGGAAATGAAGAAAGAGTTTTAAAAATTGTAGGAGTCTCTAAAAATGTAGTAAAGAGAATTTTAAATCTAGTTCTGTCACTCAAAATGAGTCTCCCAAAGTGGCAGTCTATAACATGTATTTTCATTGTACCTAAAAGCATTTGTACATGTGTTAAATTGAGTAATGAGACAGGAGAAAAATTATTCATTGCTTCTGAACCCCAAAACTTATGAATCTCATCTTCTTCAACTTCTTCCAATGATGAGATTTTACCGAGGATGAATTTAGAACTAAAATGTAGCCATATTTAGTATGCTTGGTTAACTTCTAGTGTAAATTCAGAGGCTCTTCTAATTGTAAGCATTACTTCTTAAGCTTAAATACGGGATGGCACAATGGGACTACAATGGAGATTTGTTGCTGTCAAAGAAATATGAGAATGCAGCCTTCCTTCGTTGCTTAATAATTGTATAATTCTGAATACATTTATGATCACATTTGAGCTTGCATTAATTCTTCCATAAAACATGAACAATAATATCTACATTTTAGTATCATTATGAGGATAGAGTTACATCCTATCATTAATTAATATAGGGAGTTAGTAAATATCTGTCCTTTCATCTATTTTCTTTTCTTTTCTTTTTTGAGACAGGGTCTTGTTCTGTCACCCAGGCTGGAGTGCAGTGGCACAATTATAGCTCACTGCAGCCTCGACTTCCCAGGCTCAAGCGATCATCTCACTGCAGCCTCCTGAGTAGCTGGGACCACAGGCATGTGCAATACTTCTAGGTAATTATTTTTTGAAATAGAGATGAGGTCTCCCTATGCTGCCAGGCTGGTCTCAAACTCCCAGGCTCAAGGGATCTTCTCACTTTGGCCTTCCAAAGTGATAGGATTACAGGCATGAGCGACTGTGCCCTGTCCTTCATCTACTTGTAAGAATGACTTTCAGGTACAGTTAATATTCATGTATAAAAGTAGAGACAAAAGTTAAAAATGCCCTAATACACGTACTAAAATAAGAACAATTATACTTAAAATAGGTATTATGTTTTCCTATAGTTACTTAAACTTTCTTTTGATAAATTAATGAAATGTATTAACCTCAAAAGAGAACCAACTTCAAAATTTTAAAAAAACAGATCTGTTGTGAAATAATACAATAAATGATACAGGATAATTTTTGTGTCTTCATTTCTTCTATTTTAAACATTTTAAGCATTCTGACAGTTGCTGGGTTACATTATCCACGGTGGTGACGACTGGTAATTACAGATGCCTGTGGGTTGATTTAACCAGACTGAGCTCCCAGAAGCTCACTCAGAGAAGTGAGAGATGTTAGGAGTAGGGCCAAAGAGTGCCAAGGTCAATAGAAAGGAGAGTCTCTAAGCAGCAACGTTAGGCATGGATTCAGGAGTCTTGTCCCTGTCACCTGTAGTGAAGCAGCTATATTTGTCTTCCTGCTGAGATGACTAACTCTGGTTAGTGCTCAGTGCAAGCTTTGACTCCTTATTTATGAAAAAGATGGTAACAGGGAATTTGGAGTTTGAGAGACACACTTCAGCCATCTGGGAACAATTTCATAGATTTGATGGAGAAAATGAGGAAAACTAAACTAATCAAATATTATGAAGTATGGGCATGATGAATTTAACATCATGGTTAACAGACCTAAATTTTAGAATATAACAAAGAATAGGTGAAAGAGAAATAATGATGGGCACAAATGCAAGAAAAACCTTGTGCACTTCTTCCCATAGACAAAGAATTCAAATCTTCCTGTACTGATAAGTTAAGCACTATTAGGGCAATCATGTTTCACTATTATTTTTTTCACTTTTGATTTCCAAGTGCCTAGAACAGTGCCGGTGATAAAAGATGCTCAATAAACATTTACTTATATATAAATGAATGATTGAATGAATGAGTAAGCGAATGGATGGATGGATAGATTAAAAGCAATCAAGAGATCTAAAGTAGACCCTGAAGAGATAAAAGTTTGAAGAAACTTTATTCAAAGGCAATAAAGAAACGTGAAGTGAGGTCCTTTGCAATTTATTAACATGGCCATTGATAGGGGAAGAGACTTTCTTTGAAAACCTGGGAGTCAAAACATCATAGAAACATCATAGTTTAGTGAGGGGTATCCAGTCTGTCTATTGCTACAGTTTTTCATCCATGGCCTTTTTATGTCTAACTAAACCCTATTTAGATTTCCCTGGTCATTACTGTAACAGATAGTATTTATGCATCTGTCTTTTCCAACCAGACTATAATCTTCTCAAGAGAGATTCTAGTGGATGTGCACTGATATCATATTGTGCTTTTAATTTCAACTTTCCTGTTGGTTAATGAATTTGAATTTGAATATCTTCTTCGGAAAAATGTCTAACCATGTCCTTTGCCCATTTTTTAATCAGGTTATTTTTATTTATTTATTTATTTATTTATTACTCTGTGAGCATTTTCTGTCTCTCTTTAATTGGGTTATTTTGTTTTTTATAATCGAGTTGTAAGAGTTTTTTTTTTTTTTTTTTTTTTTTTTTTTTTTTTTTTTTCTATTCTGGATAGAAGATCTTTACTAGATATATAATATGCATTTTTTTTCCAGCTTGTGACTTGTCTTTTATTTTCCTAATAGTGTCTTTTGAAGTACAAAAGTTTTAATTTTAATGAGGTTAAATTTATCATGCTTTTTTAAAATAGCCCTAGCTGTTATGATTATGTCTAAGAACTCTGCCCACATCAAGAACATGAGAACTTTCTCCTATCTTTTATTGTAGAATTTTTATAGTTTTAGCTGGTCTATTATGTCTATGGTCCATTTTGAGCTAAATTTTGTGTGTGGTGTGAGATAAAGATCTAAATTTTTTTTAATATGAATATCCACTTGTCCCAGTACCACTTGTTGAAAAGACTACCTTTTCACTCTTATATTACTTTAATACCTTTGTCAAAAATCATAAGCGATTATTACAAACTCTTAATTCTGTTCCATTATCTGTATACCTATCTTTACACAAATACTACACTATCTCCATTATTATAATATTACAAAATGTTTTGAAATTGAGTAGTAAAAATTTTCCAAACTTGTTCTTCCTTTTTCAAAATTATTTTGGTTATTCTGGATCCTTTGCATTTCTTTATATATTTTAGGAGAAACCTGTCAATTTCTACACAAAAGTCTGCTGGGATTTTGATAAAGATTGTGGTAAATCTACAGATTAATATGAGGAAAATTGTCATCTTAACAATATTGAGTTCTCCAATCCATGATCACAGTCTGTCTTTCTATTTTAAATTTTCTTTAATTTATTTCAAGAATTGTTTATAAAATACAATGTACAATTATTGTACTTCTTTTGTTAAATTATGAGTAGATGTCCTTTATCAGAATGAAGTTTCTTCTAGTTTGCTGAGAATTTTTATTATAAAGGTTGGATTTTATCAAATGCTTTTTCTCCATCTTTGAGATGATGTATTTTTGTCTTTCATTCTATTAATATGATGTATATATTATACTAACTGATTTTCAAATATAAAGACAATCTTGCACTACTGAAATAAATCCAACTTGGTCATGGTATATATAATCTTTTTTTTTTTTTTTTTGAGATGGAGTCTCGCTCTGTCACCCAGGCTGGAGTGCAGTGGCCGGATCTCAGCTCACTGCAAACTCTGCCTCCCGGGTTTACGCCATTCTCCTGCCTCAGCCTCCCAAGTAGCTGGGACTACAGGTGCCCGCCACCTCGCCTGGCTAGTTTTTTGTATTTTTTTAGTAGAGATGGGGTTTCACCGTGTTCGCCAGGATGGTCTCGATCTCCTGACCTCGTGATCCGCCCGTCTCGGCCTCCCAAAGTGCTGGGATTACAGGCTTGAGCCACCGCGCCCGGCTATAATCTTTTTAAATAAGTTTTATATGTTGTTGAATTGACTTTGTTAGTAAGTTATTAAAGAACTTTGTATCTAAGTTCATGAAGGATATTTGCTTTCTTTCTCTGTGATATATTTGGCTTCATATCAGGCATATGTCACCATGCCCAACTTATTATTTTTGTATTTTTAGTAGAGATAGTGTTTCACCATATTGGCCAGGCTGGTCTCGAACTCATGACCTAAATTGATCCACCTGCCTCGGCCTCCCAAAGTTCTGGGATTACAGGCATGAGCCTCTGTGCCTGGCCTAGTCACTGCATTTTTGAATGGGGTCAGGTATAGAGAAATTCCTTTCATTCTACTTTCTTGTAAGTAGGCTAACACTGTTTCAGGAGGCCAAAAGCATGTTTCTATAAACTCACTCAACATTGTAGTCAGTGAATTTAATTTTTTTTTTTTTTTTTTTTTTTTTTTTTTTTTTTTTTTTTTTTTTGTTTTTTTTTTTTTTTTGAGGATTTTCATCTTTAGAATTTAATTTTTAATAGACTTATTCAATCAACTGACTGTTAGTTCTAGTGTGTTTTTATGTGTGTGTGTGAGTGTGTACGCACATTTTACTTTTTCCCCTGATTTCCTTAGTATTTTGGTTGGACATTGAGAAAGGCAGTTCTAGGATATACTAATAAGGTGTCATTCAAGTCCAAAGTAAAATCTAATTTTTAGGATGGCAAATTTCACAAGTTCAGAAAATAAGTAGGTATAATAACATAATCTGAGACTCTAAAAGGGGTAGCGATTTGAGAAGGTTGATATCCACGTGAAAATTTAATTTCATTTACATAGGTTGAAATGCTTCCAATCCAGAGAAAAGGAAAGGGTCCATAATGAATCTGAAATGAGTGCACAAGTGGTTATATAATGAGCTTGTCCACTAATCAAACATGTAACTTAGGTTAATATAGGCACCAGACATGTAAGATGAGCCAGATAAATTTTAGGCTTAGAAAATTATTAAAGTGGCCAGGTGTGATGGCTCATGCCTATAATCCCAGCACTTTGGGAGGCTGAGGTGGACAGATCACAAGGTCAGCAGATCAAGACCATCCTGGCCAACATGGTGAAACCCCATCTTTACTAAAAATACAAAAAATTTTAGTTTCTACTAAAATACAAAAAATTAGTTGGGCATGGTGGTGCCCACCTGTAGTCCCAGCTACTCATCAGGCCGAGGCAGGGGAATCACTTGAACCCAGGAGACGGAGGTTGCAGTGACCCAAAATCGTGCCAGTGCACTCCAGCCTGGTGACAGAAAAAGACTCTGTCTCAAAAAATAAATCATATAAAGTACATAAAATGAATGGGTACATTCACATGAAGAACAAAAAAGAGCTTGCTTGGAAGTAGGAAAATATGATGAGAACGTAAAACAGTGAATGATGAACTGTTCAATTCTTTACTTTTTTCGTTCTCTCTGCCAAATAAAATCATTCTTAGGCTAGAAATCTGGGAAGAAACATTAGTAAGAGAGAGATGAAGATCAAAACATATGAAGACATCTTCAGATATCACCAATCAACTTGTAATTAGTTCAAGTCTCCTGTTTCAGATTCATTACATCCCAGGAGCTGAGGGAACTTGCAGATGACATTGTTGAGCAGCTGCCAATAACCCTGAAGCCCAGCTAAGCTATCAAA
Source organism: Rhinopithecus bieti (assembly GCF_001698545.2). Classification (NCBI taxonomy): domain Eukaryota; kingdom Metazoa; phylum Chordata; class Mammalia; order Primates; family Cercopithecidae; genus Rhinopithecus; species Rhinopithecus bieti. The sequence goes on from NW_016813642.1 coordinate 879,501, forward strand.
CAAACAAACAAACAAAAACCAGACTAATCTTATTGCAGTTTTCAAAGAGGAATAAAAAAGTATATGCCAGAAAATATACCTGGTGAGTCTAAGATCAACTCTAGGTAAAATTTTAGAGTAAATTATTTAATTTAGCAAAGGAAATGACACTTGATGAAGCTACCTTGAATTCAATAAGAACAAATTATTCCAAATTATACTTTTTCTAAAAGAGTTACTGGAATAGCATTTCAACAAGGGGTGAAAGTCTGCCAAAAGTGAGCTTAGAATGATCATGTCTTTATAAAACAATAATAAGGTATTAATTACAATAATAAAAGTGTTATGTATGCACGTATATACTTATTAAATCAAAGACTATTTTTTAAAAAAGATGATATCTACTTCCCGAAAAAAGCAGGTCAGTATTACAATCCTGTATTTAGCTATTTTCTTGAAATCTGTTCCATTTCTTAAATTGTTCAGGAAAAAATTCCATGGTATTATTTTCTGCTAAGACAGATTCTCTCAGAATATTTGTGACTCACATTTTGTTGTTTTGTTTTTTTCAGGTTTTATAAAATTTAACTGCAAAGTAATTAGAAAATTCAGTAAGATAGCAGAAGCATACAATAAATGCATAAATTCAAAAGTATTTGTAAAGCAAAACAGTAACCATTTAGGATATTATAGATAATTTCACAATAGCAACAAAAAATGTAAAACTCATGAATAAATGTGGTTAGAAATATGTGAGACTAACATGACAATAAATCTCTACTGAAAGATTAATACAATGCATGAATACATGCAGATACAGCCATGGTCTAGGAACAGAAACCAATAATATGTTCTTGTTAATTCTGCCCCAATTTATACATTATATATAATTTTAATTCTCATCAGGACTTTCTTTGGCACTGGACATAAATAATTCTAAAGTTCATCTGGGAGAAATTTAAAAATATATAGGAAAATTCAGTAAGAAAATAATGCAGAAGAATTATGATCATATAGTCATCTGTATTTTAAAAGTATGATAAAATACATGGTATTGGAGTCAGAGGAGATAGATGAATGGAGCAAATGAAAATTCAGTAGAGAATCCTGAGCAAGATGGCTGAATAGGAACAGCTCCAGCCTCCAGCTCCCAGTGCGAGCAACACAGAAGGCAGGTGATTTCTGCATTTTCAACTGAGGTACGGGGTTCATTTTACTGGGGAGTGCCAATCGGTGCAGGTCAGCTGGTGCAGGCCAACCAGCGAGAGCTGAAGCAGGGCAAGGCATCACCTCACCTGGGAAGCACAAGGGAGAAGGGAATCCCTTTTCCTAGCCAAGTGAAACTGAGACACACAACACCTGGAAAATCAGGTAACTCCCACCCTAATACTGCACTTTACCAAGGGTCTTAGCAAACGGCACACCAGGAGATTATATCCCATACCTGGCCCGGAGGGTCCCACGCCCACGGAGCCTCCCTCATTGCTAGCACAGCAGTCTGAGATCTAACTGCAAGGCAGCAGCAAGGCTGGGGGAGGGGCGCCCG